>NW_011355144.1:0-35628 GCF_000735185.1 Notothenia coriiceps
GGGAGAGCTTCACTGACACACAGAGGGTCAGCTGGGACACAGAGGAGCTGTTTCTGTTGGAGAACAGCAATGTGATGACCTCTAAAAAAACAGCTGCCGTTTTGGGAATATCCGCGCATGCGCACAGCGTCGTGTAGATGCACTACTGTCAAGTGACCAACATTACGGTCTCATATTTCCGAGTAAGATTTTCAGAATAAAGGCACATCTCCTGTAGGAGTTGCTTAGGGTAACATTTAACAGTAAATATTATGTATTTACTGCCCTACTTACTCTATCAATCTATCTCATAATGTGTAAGGTTATTTTGGCACACATATCACTATCATAATGTGTTGATTTAAGTATTGCCAGTTCTGCACAACCCTCCGCATATTTTGCACATTTGTACACGAGCTACCTCTCATCCACTTTCCATGACAATACTAAAAATATTTTATTGTATATGTATACTGCAAGTTATGTTGTTTTATCCAGATCCAGATTTCATATATATCATTTTCTATATCTTAATGTATATTAGTATTATCTTTCTATCATCATTTTTATTTGATTTTGTTGTTGTTCTTACTTTTTATCTTCTTTAACTCTGTTTAAGTATGCACCATGTACACCAAGACAAATTCCTCGTATGTGTAAATCTACTTGGCAATAAACCTGTTTCTGATTCTGATACTGCCACTCCCAAATCCATTTAAGGGGTGCGTGCTTTTGTTTTGAAGGTTCACACTCCCGATTTCCTGTTTCTAATCTGATCTGCCTTTCCGCAGCACGAGTGTGGATGGGTTTGTTTTACTCACCATCTCAATGATGCGGGTTTTCTTGCCTGCTCGCTTCTTCTTGGCCACGATGTACTGGGCCAGAACCACTCCACCGAACAGGGCACAGACACTGGCGCTGGCCGCGGCCCCGACCTTTACCACCGCCGTCCTGTCCATCAAGGGTCCGCTGATACCGACCAGAGTACTACGTCAACCCTTCCTGCTGCACAGCCAAAGATCCTCTAAGCAAAATCAGACCTCTCACTCTGTGTAAATCATCCTACTGGTGCACACCCACAGCCAAAGATCCTCTATGCAGAACCAGACCTCTCACTCTGTATAAATCATCCTACTGATGCACACACACAGTCAGAGATCCTCTATGCAGAATCAGACCGCTCACTTTTTGTAAATCATCCTACTGGTGCACACTAACAGCCAAAGGTCCTCTATGCAGAATCAGACCTCTCACTCTGTATAAATCATCCTACTGGTGCACACCCACAGCCAGATAAGATAAATTGAAGGTGGGGTAGGTAAGTTTGAGAAACCGGCTCGAGATACACTTTTTGTTATATTCCATGGAATGCTCTCAACATCCCGATAGCAATGAATATCTGAAGTGCTTTGACAAAAAATCCATTAAAAAATATCATCTGTGGAAGCCGTGGCGCTGTAAAAAGCACGACCAATCATCTGAGCCGGCTAGGCTAAAGTAACTGGATGGCCTACCTGCCTGTCAGCCTTCCATCTGTGCACAAATTTATCTCGTGCCCTCATTGGTCATGTGCGCGTTCGTGTGTTGGAGGAGGGGCTCTGTAAGGAAGTAGCAGATTTTTTCCGGCTGTGTATTTTCAAATTCTAGCGCACTCGATCTGGTTTTTCCAAAATGACCTACCCCACCTTTAAATTAAGATAACATTTACTTTATTAATCCCAATTTGGGAAACATTTTTTGTTGCAGCAGCACAAAACAAAACTAGGCATTGCCCATAAAAAACAAAATGAAAAGAATAGAAATATACTATTCTAAAATATAGACATCTCACAATAGAAATAGAAATAAACCAGCATTAGAGAGTAACACAAATATAGAGATGACCTTGAAGAGAAAACATCTGTAAAGTGACTGACAAATAAAAGATCCTCTATGCAGAACCAGACATTTCTAGAAAAAGATATCCAGTAACACGCCTCAAAAGAACAGAGATTTAGACAACAGTAAACAGGAAAAGTTAGGACATTTCTTCCTGTCAAAACGGTTATGGCTAGAAAGGATCCGTCTTGTGTAAATATGACGTCACGTTCTCGTTGTAACTCTCGTTGTAATCGGAGCGGCTCGGAAACACATCTACAGCAGTAACATGATGCAACATACACATTAATGCAGCAGCAATATTAATAGAGAAACATCAGACATAATAGTAAAACACTGCAAGGGAACATTTTATTGCACCAGGAACTATCTTGGGACTTTTACTGCGACAACGTTGACTTGCCTGTGAATAAAAAATAAACCAGTGTTGGTGATCTACAGTGTTGTCATTCTTCTTTGAACAGCAAGACCGCTAACACCCTATTTCAACAATCACATTCCCTGTAATTAACATAATTAATAGATAGTTTAGCTTCTCATCATCATTTGCTGTGGCCCACTGATGTTAACGATCGTAACTGAAAGGCTGCCTGCCAAACGTAAACATTCAGCCACGTGACATTCAGCCAAACTCTCGCGAGAGTTTTAAACAAGACGGATCCTTTCTGGCCATAACCGGCGCTGGCCCAGCCCTTAAAAAAAATCATGTTGCTAAGATACAATGTCAATATTTTAGATATGATTTGTATACACGCAAAACACAAAAGGGCTGAAACCTGTTGGGTAGTTACGTATTCCGCATCTAACAGTAGGGCTGGGCACATTGGGTAACGTAGTTCTTAGACAAACGTAAGCAGAAGCAGGAAATCCCATAAAGACTACATGTCCCAGACGACGTTGCGCAGGCTGAACGCGGAAGTGTGTGAGTTTCACGGTGGAAAAAAGTTATCATAGTTGTTTTCATGCCAGACAGTTTTAAAAGTCACGCTTCTGCCGTTCCTCGACTCTTGATATTGTGTTGAAGCCGTTTGAAGACACCAAAGGTAACATTACAACATAAACCTGCAGCTAAAGCGAGTTGATGCGTTTTATATAAACTAACTTACACCTTTAAAATGTGCTACAACGCTTGTTTTTGGAACAATCGTTTCTTCCAACAGCTTACAACGGATACGCGTTAGCATTTTAATGTCTTTATCTGAGTACACACTGACACACAGACTATTAGCCACAGCCGATAAGTAGGGAAAAGATTCTCTACAGGCATGTGCTTCAGCTAGTTAGCTGGTTGTTGAGCTATAATAAATCCATAAACGGTTAATAGTTGTTTTTAGCCTAGGCACGTTGGCAATTGAAGTCCTGCCAGTTTAGTTAGCCAACATCGATGTAACCGTTAAGTAGCAGTTGCTAAGATCATGCACGGGTAATTATAGACAGTACTGTACAGTTAAGCTTGTATAATGTGGTGTTTGCTCACATGACAGAGCAGGCAAGAGGTATTATCTGTCCATGATCAAGGGTAGACATCTTTCAAAAGTAAGCTGTTCACACAAAAACGAATGTGGAAAAAATCAATACATTAATCAATGATGGCAGTATCCATTACTAAAAGGCATTAAGGGCCTATTTCTTATAGGTCCCTTTCCTGACACTGTCCAACTTCACTTAAATATGCAATTTGGATGAAAACCCCACCCAAAGCTGTTTACTCATAAATAAGGTTTACCTGTGCCTTTTGACAAATCTGACTTGCACTAATCCTCCCATCAGACAAAATATTACAAAATATCGTTTGATGTTATTAAGGCTGCAGACTTTTCTTTCTGCATTGCAACACAATCCCCACAGAGAAATGCCTGGCATGCTGATGCCGACTGCCACACCTTTTTTGGGCGTTTAGTGAAAGGCGAGAACTCAAAGGCATTGTGTATTTTTATTGTAACCGCAGAGAACTCCTATAAAAGCACCTCCCTTTCTTAGTCATCATGGGAGAAAGGATGTCCTCTTCACAGAGCAAAAACAATGCAGTCCATTGAAGCAGATAACATGAGCAGTCAGTGTGCTGTGCAGCATGGTGAATCCACTGGCTGGAGGCAAAGCAGCATGACACCAATAAGAGCATCCCACAGTCGGCTTCACACAGAGCTAAATATTGTGTCTGCTGGAAGGATTAGTGCATGTCTGATTTTTCAAAAGGCACAGGCAAATGTTATTTATGAGTAAACAGCTTTGGGTGGGGTTGTCGTCTGAAGCTCATATAATTTTAGTGATGCTGGAAAAGCAATGCATGTTGTCGGTGTTTTCTTTATCTATCCCAATTAATATCATGATCACGATATTCAACTATGTTATTGTTTATTGCATTCTTTCTTGATAAAGTGCAGCCCTAACATATAACCAGCAAGTGCTTGCAAAATATAAATTACTAAGGCCCCATTTACACGGGAATGCAAACAAAACGCAAACGAACCGAATTCGATATAAAAAAAGTCTTCCGTTCACATGGATATGGCTCAATAAACGTATCCCTTCACATGAGACCGCTCGACCCGCTGGAGACGCTGTAGTACATATGCCGGGTCTGTGAGTGGCGCTGTACTTCCGCCACAAAATACACCAAAAGCAGCGAAGAAGACCCCCGAGCATGGTTGCCATGGTTGCCTGGTTGCCCTTCTGTTTATTTTCTGCGGTGGATTTAGCAACATGTAGTTCTCCATGTCCACTTGTTGCTGATGGTTGTGGTAGAGGAGCTGTAGATTTTGCACTAACATCTGTAGCATGGTCAGTAGCTACTGACAGTAGCTAGTACTGACAGTAGCTACTGACCATGCTACAGCAGTGAGCAGCAGAGGTGGGGCTATGGCTTCATCGCTATCAGGAAAATGATCGTATAGGACGTACACACAGAGCCGTTTGGCACCCCAGAGCATTCCGTCCGCAGATCTACCCACCTTGGGACCCGTTATCGTTTTAGGGGTCCGTTTCCGTGGTTCCGTTACGGCCTCGTGTGAAGGAACGGGCTATGCGAAAGAGAAAAGTAGCAGATACAACCCGTTTCATTCCCGTGTAAACAGCACCTCAGTCAACTGGCAGAAAATGTATCAGCAACTTCTTTAATTTTTTCATTTATCAAAATATGGCAACATTTGCTGTCCTCTCGACCTGAGTGTGAGAATTTGCTTTTGTATGCTCTATGTCATTGTACATTTGAAATACTTTTGCTTTTTAAGACAAGTTGATCACAATTCATAAAAAACAGACATTTAAATCAATAATAAAAATAGTCTTTAATTGCAGCCCTGAATTGTATTTGCTGTACTAATATCAACCTGCTGTCTCTGTGTGTGATATTCACAGGAACCAGTACCTCTGAAAGATGGGAACTAAAGCAGGCCCAGTTCAGGTCGTCACCGTGTGTAAGGAGGAGCACTCCTTCGCTCTGGACACCGAGGCTTTGGCTCGGATTCTGCTGGCTCCGGAGGTCCAAGACAAGAATGTGGTGGTGCTGTCCGTGGCCGGAGCCTTCAGGAAGGGAAAGAGCTTCCTGCTGGACTTCATGCTCCGCTATATGTACAGAAGTGTGAGTTGCACTGTAAAATTATTGTCTCACTTCTCCAGATTTAATATCTTACTACTCATTCTGCTGGCAGTACTCAGAAATCATAATACATTCCTAATCCCATTTGTGCCACCAACTCAAATGACTTTGAATGTTTTTAAAAGTAGAATTTTTCAACTGATCTTTACATTTTCAAATGTGTATGTTGCCTATAGCTGTTACAGAATCCCTGACTGTTACAGAAAGCCCAGCCCTGCTCTAACATGTGAACTAACTAGTTTACTGAGCAGGATCTTTGTAGAATTTACTCATCACCAGGAGTGGAGTCTGTGTGAATGCCTTCAGCTTTCTTTTGGTACATTTTTAATAAACGTACCCAATGCCTGGTGTTACAAAATGATGTGCTCATAGATTATGTAATTTTATTACCGTTGCTGTGGTGCCCCCATCAGGCCAACGTTATGATCTGTACCCAGTGAAAATTCAAAAGAAAGCCTAACTGGGGAGATGACTATAATTAGTTAAATATGAGCAGAGTAAGGTCTAGTACTTTTTAATGTTCTAAATGATGCATTTCTATTAACAGTTCAGGGTAAAATGCCTACAGCAGCTGCTGCTACATTCCTCAGGAAAATGGCTCCTTCATTACTAATATATATTACAGGCTGCTTTTAATAAATGGTTTAATATATTTTGAATAAGCCCGAAAGGTTCTGCACAGACAGAGAAGCACAAGTTCCCCCTTGCCTGATCTTAAAAGTGTAAACTCCAAGATGTCAACCTGTCTTTATGACAAAATATCTTGCTGCAAAAAACACCGGATTTGCCGGGAATTATAAAATTGTGGTCGCCTGCCCAAGAACTAACTTATTGAAAAAACTTTTAGTTACAGAACCATAACAAAAAGGGATCATTACATCGTTAATATCTGACTAAGTAAAAAATCAGAGGCAATTATTGGCTGGCAAGGGACAGGCTGCATGGTAGCAGGTATCATTCTTGATAGTTTTTAGAGGGCCCATGTCATGGCCATTTCTACTGATCATAATTCCATTGTTGAGGTCTACTAAAATAGATTTATACTGTGCAATTTTCCAAACTCACATTGGTTTCTCATACAGCATCTCTGTAAAGTATATGTATTCACCGGTATTCACTCTCTGTCCTAAACGGCTTGTTGGAGCTACTGCCCCCCCCCCCTGTGAGCCCAGTGTGCTCTCATTGGTTGCGACGTGAGAGGCTCGTTGCTGCTCGCAGCTGCTGCTCGTTGCTGCAGACAGGCTTCCGTGTCGGCGATACAGGAGAACAAGCAAAACTCATCCTGAGCACACACAAACACTCACAGCCGAAGTAAAAACAATAAGTGTGGCTTCATATTGAGTAAGAAAAAGGTTTATAACGCTGTGTGCATGGGTCTGCGGAGAGCATTTCTCCGCGATCCCAAGTTAGCAGCCTGAAAAACGTTTACCCATTAAACAGTCATGGTAGATACCTTGTTTGTTTTAAACATCATAAATACACAAACAACAATGAATACTTACAGGTTGTGTACCCGAATCTCCCGCTGGTCCAAACAAAGTAGGAACAGCATCGTTCTTCAGTGCCCTACGCTGTACATATCCGGCATGAATCGCTGAAAGGTTTGGGAAGCTTTGTTTCGTGAAAGGCTGGCAGAGGGTGCGGCCATAGCTCTGTGCGTGGCTACTGGGTATCCCTACGTAGCGATACCCAGGAAGTAAACAATGGAAAATGAGAAATCTCCAACGAGGCGTTTTGGGGAGTTTTACTCGCTACAGGGTGTATTTTGAGGGTTTTTGACTCTGCAGACCGTTTACATGCATAACAACCTTCACAACACTCAAGGGGACGGGTAATAACTGGAAAAGCATGACATGGGACCTTTAATATCCATGATTTACTTGATATTAGTTGCATTATTTTCATTCTTTTTAAACATCACCTTCATATAGATCTTGCATAGTATTTAAGGTGTTGATCGGCTTTCAATTGCAGAATAATTTATTTCAATGGATGAAAAATCAATAAATAAATGGGTAAATGTGTAAATCAGCGGTGGACGCTAGGAGGATTAGTTGATTGCTGAGCTTCAGGTGATCAGGAAATGTGTCATTTGTATTTCTGCAGGCTGATGCAAACTGGCTGGGAGATGATGATGAGCTGCTGACTGGATTCTCTTGGAGAGGAGGTTCAGAGCCAGAGACAACAGGCATCCAGATGTGGAGCGAGGTGTTCCCCATCACAAAGAGCGATGGAACAGAGGTATCTTTCACTTTTTAAATATATAAACCCTACGTGTTTTGGGATGGGATACATGGAACTGTAAACTACAGTCAAATCAAGAAATGTAGTTTCGACAATTTAGGTAATTTCTATAAAAGGTCTTCTACTTTCATTTTTTTCTTTTTAAGTTTCCTCAACATTCATCCAATATTATTTTTTTCACCCTTTCACCCCTTATTTCTTTAACCACTCTTTCGGAATTGTTAGTCTGACTTGCATGTTTGTTAAGCAGGAAAAAAATGATATCTGAACTAAAGAAAATAAGTTAACAACGAAAAACGAAAACATATTATTTGCTATTTCCCCCTCCGGATTTTTGAATAATACAAATAATAGTTATATTAAACTGCTTCTTTTTTTATTTGTTTTTAATATAAAGAAAATAATACACTTAACAACATTTAAAAGGCTAGATTTCAATAGTATTTTTAATATTTAAGTATAGGGTGTTTAAACTCCATCTCAGTGGTAACGCTGCGTTGTGTCTCCTGTAGGTGGCGGTAGTGCTGATGGACACTCAAGGAGCCTTCGATAACCAGTCCACCGTGAAGGACTGTGCCACCATCTTTGCCCTCAGCACCATGACCAGCTCCGTACAGGTGGTGGATTCAATTCGATTAACTCTGATTTAATATTTTCTCATTGCTCCCGTGGTGTCTGCTCACACAGTCTCTCTTTGCAGATCTACAACCTGTCCCAGAACATACAGGAGGACGATCTGCAGCAGCTACAGGTCCGTTTATATGGGTGATGGAAATCATTGAAAACATTTGGTTGTGCTTGAAATTGTAATTGTTATCGTTGTGTGGCTGTCATAACTTTAGTTATGGTTGTATAAAACATCAAATGTAATGTGATAATAATCAGTATACCGTATATACAGAATGTACATTATATACAAATGTAGTGAACCTCCTTGCTTGCTTGAAAGTGTTGAAAAAAAGAGTAAAACTAAGGAATTAAATACAACTTACCTGCTTTGATGTGGATTTTTAACCTTTAACACACAGGCAAGGAATATAAAGTTCTTAAAAAAGCTTTTTACAGCTGCTTTCTGTAAAACAATAGTGTGTGTGGTCCAGTTGTTTGTATCTCAGTATTAACTCTGCTTAATTCACCCCCCCCCTCCCATCACAGCTGTTCACAGAGTATGGTCGTCTGGCCATGGATGAGATCTTCCTGAAGCCCTTCCAGGTACAGAACCACAGGATGTGAGGATTGTGTCGCTCATGTAACCACTTCAAAGGTTTTTTTCTTAAATGGAACTGCTTTGGTTTTATTCCTACAGTCTTTGATGTTCCTAATCAGGGACTGGAGCTTTCCATATGAATATACCTACGGATTCAAAGGAGGCAAGGAGTTCCTGGATAAACGGTTACAGGTACCAATACTGTCCTGTGGATTCGTTAATAACAGTATACCAAAGACAAATGTCTGATCTTAAATACTGATTTTGGGATTTCACCTTTCTTGTGATTTCTACAGGTGAATGAGACCCAGCACGAGGAGCTGCAGACAGTGAGGGATCACATCCATTCGTGCTTCACCAACATCTCCTGCTGCTTGTTACCCCACCCTGGACTGAAGGTGGCCACCAGCCCTGTTTTCGAGGGACAACTTAGCGGTAAGAGCTGTCGTTTTTCACACTAATCTACCTTTGGGGTTCATACGAAATCATTTAAGTTTGAAAATGTGTCATCTTAGCTGTGTCCTTGAGGAATGCTTACTTTGTTATCATAATCTGGTGGTGTGTTCTCCTTGTGTTCACTCATCATTCACAGCTAGATAAATGCCTTTTTCTAGACATTAGCAAGAATTCAATAATCATGATTGTTAAATATGGACAGCTAGCAAGATCAACAAAGTGCCATTATACATTGAGGGTTTTATAAGTGTATTGTAAACGCCCTGAGAGTCTGGAAATCTTTAGTGAGGGTACTTTTAAAAGGGCTTGAAATGCACTCTTGAAAAGCGATATGAAACATCTACTTATTTAGGCTTTTAGCAGAATGCCCAATACACTGAATGCTGTCCTGAGTTTTGGTTCATTTTATTTTTCAGCTGTGGCCCCGGAGTTCAAAGACGAGCTGAAGAGCTTGATCCCTAAACTGCTGCATCCCGACCGCCTGGCTGAGAAGGAAATAAATGGAAACAAAGTCACCTGCCGGGGCCTGCTGGAGTACTTTAAGGTAACATTTCCTCCATCTGAGTTTTCCTGCTAAACACAAATATGCTTTTTCATTTGAAAATGTTGTGTTTTCTGTCTTACCAGGCGTATATCAAGATTTACCAGGGAGAAGACCTACCACAGCCAAAGACTATGCTCATGGTATGTTGCAGGATTAACATACGTTTTATGTGTATGCTTTGTTTTAAGCTCAAATACATTTAACATGTGTCTGTTTGTCTCACCAGGCTACAGCAGAGGCTAATAACCTGGCTGCCGTGGCAACAGCCAAAGATCAGTATACCAAGAGCATGGAGAGGGTAACTATTTTTCTTTTATAATTACTTTTCCATTTCTGTTTAGTTTCTGACTGTGTCTCTATTTTCCTCCATACCCAAATCTCTTAAAGAGCATCTTGCAGGTTATTTTTTTTTCTACATTTATGCTTAAACTTGCTTGAAAATTACAATTAAAAAAAAAAGTGAATGTAGGATTTGATATGTTTTACGAGACATAAGGGCAGGAATTCAGAGGGAAAGTAGCAATTTTGAGCTCTGCTCTTAAAGACGGCTTTTTTTTAAGGTCATACGTCAAACGCGTCATATTACATAACAAAGGGTAAACATCTCCGCCCTCTGACCGCGGGTATAGTTAGTACTTGCGTTGAGTTGAGCGGTTTTGTTTTAGTGAGCTGGTATTTTTCGGTAGTTTTACATTGTATTTCACCATTTGTAATCATGTTGCAGTATTGTTTGTGCAGGTTGCACAAATACCAGCCTGTCAGGACATCGAGTCCACAGTAAAAAGGACCGGAGCTAGCGTTCGTTCCTGGGTGCGTTGTGCATCCACCTCCCTGCAGCACATACTCTCCACAGCTTTATCAGGAAACCGTATTACTTCTCCCTCCCCCCTTCCCCTTCGCTGCTCTCTCTCTCTCCCCTCCGGTACACGGCACCGTAAGACATAGTGTGGAGTTGCATTAGGTAACGCTGTGGTGGCTGTACTGCTCCAGCCGTCTCCTTTGTGTTTGTTTGTTTCCCCCTNAGGTAGCTGCAACGGATCTGATACAGACTGATCCAGATTTGAATACTTCTATGACATCACAGAAGTGGCAGTACGGCTATTGGGCCAACTCCACCAATCAGGAGGAGACAGCCACGGACATTGCCGTTTCGAAAGCGCTGGAGACACTGTAGTACATATGCCAGGCCTGTAGATGGTGCTGTTCTCACAGAATCAGCCCATGCAAAGACAGTGTTAAATTGAGCGAAATGAGGAATGGCTAAAATGCATGATCTGTTTGATATTTTGAAAAATAAAAAGTATAAATATGTCTTATATAGGTATGGTCCTACACTATATTATTCAAATATAGCATGATAGGTTCACTTTAAATCTCTTGATTCAACTTTCACTAGCACACTGAGGCTGCAGTTTCATCCCAACGAAAGCTGCCTAAAGAGGACCTGAGCCACAATGTCTTGGTTAAATGCCATTTAATGAACTACAATATTTAAATCATGTTTTTGTTATTCAATTATTGAAGACTATTCTGCATGCTAAAAACAACAGGGACTAATTGTAAATCAATTGCGGCATCGCCTTCTCCTGGAAATATCGTTTCAGTTTTCTTAAAGTAAATTGTAGCATTAAGTTTATTACAATATTTTCCTAACATACCAATATAGAAATATTTTATTTTCTAATATTTTTTAACCCCAATTTACTTACATGTCAAATACACTGAATTAACAATGCCTCTTCACTATTTGTTTATGATTGTTTGTACTGCGTGTCCTAGATCACCAGCAGAGCGGACTACAAACTCCTGTCTTAAGTCTTGGCTCTCTATGTTTTCCTCTCTAAGGTGTGTGGGGGGGACCTGCCCTACGTGGCTCCTGATTCTCTGAAGGAAAAACACAACTTTAACCTGGCAGAAGCTATCCACAGCTTCTCCTCCATCAAGAAGATGGGCGGACAAGAGTTTTGTGACCGTTACCAAGAGCAGCTGGAAACGGAGCTGGAGGAAATGTGGCAGTCCCTCAGCAAGCACAACCAGGTAAGAGACTAATCCAACAACATGAGATAACATTTGCATTTGTGCCTTTTTGATATTTAAACAAACCTCTCAATCTTACACAACAGCACTAATGTTCTTCAATTATAAATAATAATAATCACCAATAACACCTTATTTTAAGAAACCAATAGTTAAATTATGCAAATATAGGTACACATACTTTATTCCTTGTCACAACCATTCCTCATTGTAACCCATTTGACATGTATACATATTTTCTATGTGCGTCTCATTACCCTTGTTTTTTAAACATACTTATACCCCTAAACTCATTTGGACTATTTTTATCTTTTCCAACAACCCCTGAATTCAGTCAGTAAGCAAATGTGCAGTTTTAAGATCAACTAGATCCAAACATTTTAAAGCAGTCAAGAAGTGGGATTGTTATTTTGTAAGGATAAAACAAGATGTTCCCACCTAAAATGATTCTGATTGAAGTATCTTATTGTTGTGTCTGGCAGTGATAATATTTCTTAATCTTTGATTTGTCTCTGTGCCCTAAAGTCTAAGAACCTGTTCAGCGCCTTCCGGACGCCTGCAGTGCTCTTTGTGCTGGTGTGCCTCCTCTACGTGCTGTCGGGCATTCTGCTCTTCGTCGGCCTGGCGACCTTCGCACTGGTCTGTGACATCATTCTGGGCGTGGTCATGATGTCCATGCTGACGTGGGCCTTCATCCGCTACTCTGGTCGATACCACCAGGTTGGGGGGGCCATCGACCAAGCTGCAGGAGTCGTCCTGGAGCAGGTGAGAGTAACGGCACCGACGTCCTTCAGACGGTTTAATATCAAAGTCCCTCTCTTCTGTCTCCTTTTCATCTGAGCCACGACACACACATTGATCGATACAATCACAATGTATGGTCTGATTTTAGTCCCTCTAGTAACTAAGCCCCACCCACATATTCTGTTGCAAATGGAAATGTATTTGACTGTGACAATTACATGCATTTTTTTATATTTCCTGTACAAAACTATTTATTTGTAGATTTAATTAGATAACCGACACAATTTAAAAAGCATATGCTGCCACCAACTGAACACAAACAGAAAATGAAAGTAAGAGCCTCTGAGGCTGTTTAGGGTTCATACCCTCTTACGTACACGAAACCAGAAGTGGTTTGAGTTGATCGACTCTCTGACGGATGAGGCTTAGAGGTTTCAGTGGATTACCCACAACTAACAACAAAACAGAAGTCAGCGACTGATGGGAGAAACACACAGCATGACTTCCAGCGTGGGCAGGACTACTTTTACAACCCTGTTGAAAAGATTATAAATAATGTAACTTAGATAACTACATCAAATGTAATGTTTCTGATTATATTAGTAACAAATGTTTTAAACCAGGCAATAAGCTGTCAAGTCCTCAAAAGATATATTTGTATGTGACTGATGGTGATTATTTGTTAACTGACCATAATTACATTTATTTAGCAATTTAGTAATAAAACGGTTACTCCTCAACACTGATGCCACACATGTAACTGTCTTCATTTGTTTCCCTTCTCTGTCTGCAGGCCACTGAGGTGTTGAACAAGTCGCGAGGTGCAGGTGCCACTGCACAGAAGAAATCCAGTTAGAGGACCTCTGGACCCTCGTAATCTGATGCAATGCTACCAGCACACAACACAAGCACACATTCAGCACTAAAGCCTTATCATGCCTCCCATTGGAACAAACATGCAGCTCAACCACACCGGCACCAACATGATGCCGATCCACCAGCATCTTTATTCAGACAAAGTCCAGGCTGATATAAAGGTGACTGGAGGCGCGGAGTTAAACCATCCCAACCCTCTTATTGACTCTACATGTCTTCAAATTGACACTGCCATCATTTTACAAGTTAACAGTTGGTCTTAATAGACAAGTCTATGTTTACCTTATAAAACACTCACTTGGTTGTATATTGTTCAAACAGGGGTAGTCAGGGTGATTTTCAAACAAAGCTTCTGCAGTATATCTTAATACCGTTAAAACAAAAATGCTGGCTTTAAAGCTTATACATTTATACATATTTTCTTCGTGGCTATATTTTTTTTACTTTGTGGCCTTAAACACATTCCATTCTGTTTGTAGATTTGCTTTATATTTGATATTAACGAGCATTTCTAGAAGAGTGAACTGTTACTACTTTGAAAGGAGAAGAGGATACGTACTTTCTGCATAGTTTACTAGATTTTGAAAGCTGCATGTAATGGGATGTCAGCTGAATCTCAAGTGCTTTGCAGCTTATTTCTTGATGGAAATGTGTTACACTTTGTACATTTTGATACTGTATATTAGACTCTTCTAGCAAAATTATATATAGGAAATTCTATGCTGCAATATTTTCCAACTCCAAAGAAAATCCATTATTGGAATAATAATAAAAGGTGGTGATTGCACAACTATGTAAAACTAGCCAAAGAGTAAATTATACTATATAGCACTACAATGAACTGTCACTCAAATACGGACAGTGTTAAACAAACTGGAACAAATAAAAAGAAGGATGTTTAAACAGACAGAAAACTCAAGTAATCAGAAAGCACAGACCTCCGCCAAGGCCAGATGTACTATCAATGTTCACAAAAGTCAAACATAATGCATGCCTCTGCCCCATTATTCAGACCAGCTCCAGAATTAAACGGATTCTTCCTCGCCCCACACCATTCCACCAGTTTTTGTGATCTTGCTAAAACAAACAAGAAAGGAAAACATAAGCTCCTAATCCGCACTTGGACAGATGATGTCTGCTCACATCTGAAGTTTACAAAAATCCTTAACATGTAGCCATGTGTGTACCTCGGGAGATATTTCCTGATGTTACTTCTTTAATGTAGCCTCAGCTCCACAACACGCTCTGTGATCACTGTGATGCATTCTGCCAGTTGTTGATCTGGCTGCAGTTAAAAGGGACATTACAACTATTTCACAGCTACTCACCCTCTGAATAGTCTGGTCTCTGGTAACCTCTCGAGTATATCTTTGTCAATGATTTTATTGTTAAATTAATCATTGACAAATAATAAAACCACATCTCTTAAAAGTAAAATAATAGTTGTTTATATGTTCTCAAAGTCCTTTGTTTACCTGCAATCATTTAACCAGTAGTTTCCGAAGAGCAGTCATACATCATGAAAGGGGTCGACAGTGGAATGATTAGGTTTTAGTGTTCCTTTGTAAGGCAGGCCAATTCAGACAGATTCAACTATGCCCTACATCGTTGAATATAAGAGTCAGATTCTTTCAGCAACATTGGATTGGAAAAGTGGAATTATTAGGATTAAATGTTGTAAAATAGGTCTCTTAAATGCCTGAGAGCAAAAGAAGGATAATTTCATCTAAAATAAAAAGCATATTTCTCTTGCTCAAACTCAAAGAAGAAATGTAAAAATATATCATTAAAAATGCTCTAATCTCTCAGTGATTACATACTGTAGCTCTTATGATCACTTGGCAAAAAAAGAAATGTGGAAATTGGAAGGATGGTGATCTTTGACCACCATTTTGCACATCGACAACAGGAGGATAAATGTCACATAAAAGCACTTTCTATTTCACTTCCCTCCTCTGGTTATTTTTGCTCATTGAAAAGGGGATAATGCATGCACTTTTACGGCTAATGTAATCACTCGTGTGGGGTATGGTGGCCTTGACTTGAGAAATGCTGTTTTCTAAAGAATAAACAAAGCTTCAAACTGTTAATGCACCTTTTCAATCTGTTCCCTTCACTGTTTTTATTTTTGAAAAGTTGTCGTAAAATCTGTACATATTTTGAAAAAAAGGATGAGGACCTTTTGGGCCGTTTCAGACGAGAAGCACTTTTTTATTGCAACAACACAGAATATTATTTCTGATTCCACATATATTTTACAAAACTTGACTTCTATTGATTTAATGTAGAGATTTTCATTTCATGAAATTGTAAATCAGATTTTTCAGATTGCATTTTAATATCAGTCTTAGAAAATATTAAATCACATTAGATTACAATTTATGATATATGTGTTGCAGTTGAATGAATGTAATATAAACCATCAACTACTTCATTATGAAATGTAATACTGCCTACTGTAACTGCTGCACATACTCTATATCTTAGCATAATTATATATAACCCTTTTTGTTCATTTTCTAAATATTATGTTTTTATATATTAGGCTACTCTGCACTTAACAGCTTCTTGCACCTCTAATAAGGTGCTAACAATGAGTTTAATGTCTGGGTGCTGTGTTATCTAATATGTACTGTAGGATGTGCGGAATTAGTGCGAAAATAAGATTTTGAATACTTGAACAGTTGATATTCTGTCAGCTAAGATGTAAACTATGTTGTGAATGAAGATAATACTGAATGACTTAGCATTCAAACTTGTTAGCGCAGTTCAAAGTGCTTAACAGAATATGCTAATACAGATAGAAAATGGATTCAAAAGCTACAATAACAGTAATTATACTAAAACAGAGTAAACAATGGTTTACAAATATATATATTGGCAATATACACTCCCTTGCCACTCTATTAGGTAGATCTATACATGTTAGTGCAATCAAATACTACATAACTGCCCCAAATTCTCCATTCAGGAATATTATATTGTTTGCAGGAGGTGTTATTTAGTAGTCGAGTCTGCTCAGTATTATAATGTTTCTAATATTCACCCCCCCCCCACCCTCTCTTCTTCTTCTTCTTCTCAACATATTGAATATTGATGTCCAGTACATCAAAGCTGAAAGCTTAATAAGAATCATTAAATAAAATAACACCTTTTTCCAGTGTCAAAACTGATTAAATGTTTAATGACAATGGCTGCACTGTTAAATTGGATTGCATTAGATTTTACCTTTCTTTATACAGTCTATGGATTTTATAATTTACCTAAGAAAGTGGCCACTGAGTGTATTTCAATTCATTTGTTTTATTTATTTATTTAGTGCTTTTTTGGTCCGTAACGAATATGGGTCATATCTAGCAGGCTTTGTGTTAACTACCATATCGCCACACACACGCAAACAACAAAACAACAGCTCTGTCTCAGAATGAATTGACCTCCGCTGTGACGTCATAGCGTATATATCATGTTATTCTCCGGAGAAAAGTAAATGGACCGCATTTAAAAATGTGTGTATTCAGCTCCCTGCTTGATGTGCCATCATCACTGTCCCTGTCATCCTCACACTGGCCCTCTCTGTCTCTCTTTCGGAGAGAACGCGATGCCGTGTATAAAAATCAGCTACAGCGGATTTCGTGTCCCTTGTTTCCTTATATGGTGATCAGCGTCGCGGGCCGAACCTCCTCGCGCTGTGAGCGAGGCGCGTGCACTGGTCGTTCACCGTTCACTTCCTTATTTGGAAGTGAGTCCAACAAAAACCGCAGGGAGGGGAGGGAAGAGAGAAGAGGGAGGGGGATGGATGGCGGAGAATTTCCTCCCATCCTGAAAACCGCTTTGCGCCTGGCTGGCTGCTGAATGTCGGTTAAAACAGCAGCAGCACAATGGCTTTACTTATTAATATCTCCTCACGCCATTGGTGTCATAATGAATAGGATTCATGTCCTTGACACCCGAAATTACAGCGTAAATCACAGTAATGTCTACACGTTGAGTGAAAAGTCATGGTTTATGTAGCTATTAATATATGCTACGATACAAAACAAAACAATAAGAGTATAGCTGCTTTCAAAAGGTGTGGTCCGATTAACGGCATCATAATCCTTATCACAATTTTATAAATCCAACACTAATTCAACACACTTACATCATTTGATAATTTTATACATCAGCTGTTATAAAGGAGTTGTTGGTTTATTCATAAACTACACATACAAACACATATTCCCATCATTCTCTTCGCTAACCATTTGGTGCGTTTGATTTGCTCACCTTTGCTGGCCGCCACCGCCAAAACAAATACATATAATAAAAGAAATAGCAAAGGAAATATGATAAATAAAATGAGAAGAAAACAGGCTTAAAATATTATTTATCTCATACGATTTTCGGTTGTGTAATGTTCAATACAAGTGGCAAAGAAAATATAAAAATGTATCTGAGAATATTTCTTGGAGGGATTATTGATGATTAGCTATATTTCCTGTTTCCTGTTTATTAGTGTATGTCATATACTGAACTGAAGTAAATAAATAATAATAATAAATAATTAAGCACTCCTTGTGTTATCACATGTAGCAAAATAGCAATTCATCAGTAAACACGTAGCAGCAAAAAAACCCGCCGGACAACCAGGGGTGACAGACATGCGCTCCTGCTCCTGCTCGTGCACTTTGCTCGGGCTTATAAGCGCGTTCACGTCGGGTATCCAGTGTGTGAGCGAGACCGACGATTCATCATCACAGTCCATTCAGTTTCCAGAGTGACGCTGACCTACTCAGAGCTTCACCATGGTAGGTTCAACTGCGTCTTCATCTCTCTTTATGTACTATAGGAGCTTATACTGATCAATAGAGATGTATTCTCTAGATATGACGATGGTTGTGGTTATGTTTCTTATTTAATTTTTAGATGATGGTTTTGGGTTTAGCATCAAACGTAGGAAGCCGGTTCTGTGCCGCATGAACTGCTGCTAGCGCTGGGGCTAGGCAGGAACAAGAGGCGGTGCGAGAGGCTTGACCGCCAACAAAGCTTTCATACAGCCGGGAAAAGCTGCCTTTTAACACTCTGTTGATTTTAATCTGCATTAGTTTATTGATGAGCGTGTTAAAACACCGGAAATATGGAAAAATGTCCAAAACAACTGGCGCCATTTCATCTCTCCGTGTTCCACGGACACAAAGCGGCCGGGGCCTGCTCTGTGTTAACGGCTCACCGTTGTCATGACGCTGGTCTCGGTGTCTCCTGCATCATGTTTCCGTAACTTCACCTCCTCGAGGCTTCCTCTCAGAGCCGAGCTGGCAGGTGCAGCTGCGCCCCGGGGCTAACATAGCTAACGGTATTGTTAGCTGAACTAGCTGCGTTAGCAGAGGCAGAGAATGACACCCATTATGGCTGGCGGTGTCTGAGATTTTCTTGTTCTTTGTCTGTACACGGCTCTCTAGTGAACATGTTTTTTTAGACGCTGCTTGCTTGCTTGCTTCACATTAGCTCAGCATTCGCCCACAATGACACTACATGGGTCATTTTTAGGTTTATGGCTGAGATGCTGTGTGACAGTTAATGTGTGAATTGACAAACGTTTGAGCAGAGCTTTGCCTTATATAGCAAGCTAGCGCACACACGTGCGTGTGCTGCATTCATGGCCCCACCCTGAATTTGGTGCAAAGACCATTTTGTTCGCTGATGTATTTTTAAGGGATCTGCCATAACTTTTAACTTCCTGCTGTATCCATGTAAGATGTTGTCCATGTATCTATAAGGATGTAGTACATATTTGACAGAATTGTGTCCATTATGTAAGGGCAGTTGGGCAGTGTTGGATCCAGTAGCTGAAGCTAACGGGCCGCTGTCTGTAGATCTTCATGGTCGGTATTGCGCATCTTATTTTAGTTGCGCATCTAATTTGTACAGTCGTTAAATACACACTGTACGCCTGTCACTTCAATAAACTGCCTACCAAGAAGAAAACACAAACTGATTCAAATATTCTTTCAAACAAAACCATTAAACGTTCATTTATTGTATTGCAACAAAAATATAAGAGATTAATTGTGACGAACACCTGTTAATGTATTTTCATTTATTGTTAACAATCAGCTATCGCTATTTCCTTTTTTAAATTACTTTCATTATGCATTATAATAACCTGAATACTTTCCCTGTCAGTGCTATATATTTCTACTTTCATTTGTTCGCACTTGTATACATGTGAAAGAAAGTTAATGAAAATGTATAACATTGTACAAGAGAGGTTCAAATCCAAATATGCGTGCCCTTATTTCATATCAATAGTCATACTGGAAAAAAGAGAGGATAAATAGAAATAAATCACAATTCATCGAAGTGTGTATGTTTTGGAATAACTGTTATGTAGAGAAGGATGTACGTTGTTCCAAAGAATGTCTCCTACAATACAGTTATAAAATAAACCATTTATTAGGCCTTTTTGTTTTCTGATTAAAATGGCTCCTATGAGGCCTATAATCCTAACTTGTCTAAAGGAATTCTAGACTTGGATTGCGACTGTTTTATATTCACTTGAACCTTGACTTGTAAAGAAAAGTATTGGTTAAGATTAGATAAGGCTGGATCTTAGTGACCGTGACTATGGGGAAATTATCTCGCTGCTACATCAACCGAAATAAACACAAGCTAAACAATTGTGGGAAATTATGCCAAAGCTAGGCTGTAGGAAGTAAAAAGCTTAAGTATTTTGAATCTACAAATTGTTGTGTACAGGAAAAAGAGGGCTGCAAACCATATGATCATAATGATTCCTCAGCATCCCCCCCCCAGGAGGAGTGCTGCGTGTCATGTGATGTCTCGAATGCAGACCGTATAGACATTTGTAAACCTCAGCACATATTTTAGAGACAGACTTGGATATTTCTCATATCTTTGTTGCTGTTATTGCAAAGTACAACTTGTTTTATTGATGGAGTGTGATTAAGGTTGTTTGCTAGTTAATTATTACTCGGAAATGCCCTGTTATCTCATCCTTTTACGCCCTGAGCAAACAGTGTCGGTCTGTGCTGCTCTGCAGTTGTGTTCCTTTTCCGTCTTTCCTGTCTCGTTATTTCCTTTTCATTGTCTTGTGTTTCCATTGACACGTTGCTGGTAGATGGCAGTTTTCTTCTCCTGAGACTGCATTTTTCTCTGTGATGAAGTGCGTTAAACAAAGTCAGAAGACCTGAGTTACGGAGCAGATGTGACTCTGCGATGTGACTTGTATTTTATATTTCTACAGAAGAGCCTTTGTTTGAAACCAGCCCTGCTGCTTAAACCCTTAATTCCTGACCTCACCCACATGGTCATCTTCCTGGTAGAGATACAAGACTGTTCCCTCTGAAAGAACTTGCGTAATGTTTTTATACAGTTACAGACACTTGGACACACCTGTGAGCTGGACTTGCTTAGTATTCATATTCAAAATGGACTTTGGCCTTGCAGTTCACGACACAATCTGTGCATCAGTCCAGTATTCCTTCAGGCTGACCTTAAATAAGGATGTACAGGCTATAATGACAGTCGGACAATACAATCATTTTCAGATGACATCACGTCTTGACTCTTCTATCACCTTGTTATGGCCACACCTTTTTTTTCTAATCAATCGTATTTATTAGTTGACCTCGTTAGGAGTTTTCCTGCCGTGCGTGAGTCACATGACGCCCTCTCAGGCCTTTCTTCAGCCTGATGTCTGTATTTACTGTAATGAAGTCGTCCCTTGTCTGTTAAACACAATGGCAACTGTTTCCTCCTTCAGGCAAAAACTATCTCTGAAAGTAGGGCTGGAATTCACTAACAAATGCTTTCATTAACAATTGGTCTCTCAATTTAAATGACATTTGACCTAGCTTATTTTCACATGACTAGGAACCAGCCAACATTTGAAAAGCTGTGTCATTGTTTGATGATATGGAACTTAAAAGTGTAATGTCCATTTGATGTAAAACATTTTATATTTAGATAATATTTGAACATGTTCTATGTGGTTAGTCTCCTTCGTCCTATGTAAAACGTGATTTCATATTTTCTTTCATTCAATCTTATTTTCAAATCAAAAATACATTTAAGAGGTCGAGAATGAAGCATTGAAACTGGTGCTTACAAAAGGTAAAAAGACAAATTGGTAAAATAATAAAAACCTAAAGAAAAAAATGCAGCAATAAAACATTTAAGTAAATTAAAGGACAACCAGAAGAGTTGTAAGAATGACATTTAAAGGAAAACCTATGATTCTTGCTGTGTAGCTTGTAAACACTGTGTGGTTTGCTATTTTTGAAAACATCCACCTGAAATCACCTGTAGCTCTGACCTCAGTGTCACAAATGGCCACTGCCCTGGCGAAATGTAAATGCATTAACTTGAGGTAACTGATTGTTCTTCTCTCCGCAGGCCTCCGGTGTGAAAGTCACAGATGAAGTTATCGCCATCTTCAACGACATGAAGGTCCGTAAGGCTCAGGCGAACGAGGAAGAGAAGAGGAAGAGGAAGAAGGCCATTCTGTTCTGCATGAGCAAGGACCTGAAGAACATTGTCCTGGATGAAGGCAAAGAGATCCTGCTGGGAGACTTGGGCACCACCGTCACCGACCCCTACCAGCACTTTGTGAAGATGCTGCCCCCCGACGACTGCCGCTACGCCCTGTACGACGCCACCTACGAGACCAAAGAAACCAAGAAGGAGGATCTGGTCTTCATCTTCTGGTGAGGGCTGCCTTTATCAGATATTACAGTATGTATGTATGTCCATCATTTAAACAACATTTGGCTTTAATAATGTTTCTCCATCCAACGCAGGGCTCCAGAGAGTGCCCCTCTGAAGAGCAAGATGATCTATGCCAGCTCAAAAGACGCTATCAAGAGAAAGTTTGAAGGTAAACAACCGTTTACTGTATAGTTTAAGGATGAGGAAATGTCTCAATCTACATCACATAAACCATGATGATGATGATGATGATGTATTACTCACCTGCTCCTATCAAACAACATTTGGAACTTTGTTGATTATTATTTTAGCTTATTTAATGAATCTCTATTGTAGGGCAGCAACAATACAGCCTAAGAATAAAGTTCTTGTTTTTGGGGGGATTTAGAAAATTCCCCAGATTATGACGATCTGTATTTAATCTGCATGATGGAACATTTATCTGTTTATGTGTTATCCCATTTAAGAATTTTTCCATTTTATGATTTAGCTTACTTTATCATCTATTGACGCAAACCTTGTTTAATAAAAGTGAAAATGCAGATAGATTTAATCATTTGTCAGAACACTCTGAAACATTGTCATTCTCACACTTCTTCTTGTATTTCAGGTATTAAGCACGAGTGGCAGGTGAACGGTTTGGAAGATCTGAAGGACCGGCAAGCTCTGGCAGAGAAGCTCGGAGGCTCGTCAGTAATCAGCCTAGAAGGAGCCCCTATTTAAATATCCCCCCCCCTCTCTCTCCTCTCTTGCTTCGATTGAGGCCTTTCAGACGCATCTGTTGGGTTTAGCAGTTCATTCCAGTGTGGTATGGTGAAGGGCAGAAACGGCACTATTTGCGGGACTCTCTGGGTGGGATATTGTGGGCGGGCTTTGGGTCAAGTGACAGTATACAAAAAACTAAAAATTCCACAAATGACTGTCATTCCAGTTCACGCAACATAAAGAATATGAACAAAACACACAAAGGAACACAATTAAGATGCAACAGAGGAAGGAGGATGACGTTAAAACTTAAATACACATATTGTTCATGTTCAGGGTTCTGTTATTATTTTCTGGGTTCCATTTGAATGATTGCAGAGAAAGGGACAGACAATAACCTTAGTTTTCCAACCATTCAGTCCTGACAAATAATCGTTCCAACTACATTCTTTTTGCCAAACTTCTAGTTAAGTTTTGTAAGTGTGTGTAGTTGAGACTAGTTGTAGTATGAACTAATCACAAGTTGTATCAAAAACCTTCTCTGGGGGAAACACGGTTAAATATATATATTTTTGCGTTTTGTTATTCCATTTTGTTTGTTTTTGAACATGCAAATTCAAAATTTGAGTGATTCCTTTTTATTTCCAGTTCAGGTTCAATATCATGGCATTTGATGTAGTTAACAGACAACATTCCTTGTACTTGTTGAAGCGGGGATCTCCTTGAATTAAAATTGTTGGTGTTATGAAGGCCTGATGGGGAGCGATGTGTAAATGGAAGACCAGCGGTCTAAGTTTAGACTGAAAAGTGAATGGTGGGTGTTTTGTATCGTCTCCTTATCTCTAATAAAAAGCACTAAACTACTGACTTGTTTTGCTCTTTTCAACTTGTTGTGTTTTGCATGTTTTATGTCAGTGTTTTTAGTCACATTTCTGTTTCTCTTATCTTTACTGGCATCATGATTGTGGTGGATGGCTTTCAATGAAAAGTCTTATATTTCAATCACTCCTTTGTTTACTTCCGGAACTTAATCACATAATGTAAAACTCGCGCATCTATTGGCCAGCGCTCCAGCACGTTGTATGTGATAGGCTAAGGGGCGGGACAATCACATCGGAGCCGACCAGCTAACCAGAGCAGACTGGGCTCTGGTTTCAGACAGAGGGGGAAAAGAGGTGCTTAAATACAGACAGTGGCCGTTTCGCAATGTCGAGTAAAGCTGCTGCAGAGCCACTATTTAAAGTATATTACGTCAAGTGGCGCCGAAGGAATGTTTAAATACCCAGCATTCGGAGCCACTCGATGGCGTAGTATACTTGAACTAGTGGCTCTGCAGCAGCTTATCTCTAATGAGAAACGGTCACTAATATGAGGGAAATAAATACCTTTTTGAACCTTAAAGCAGGTAAACATGTCACAGTAGAGGCACAAATATGAAACTTAATATGTGCATATCTTAAGTAATATAATCAGCTCACCAAAATAGTGCTGCAAGAATTTATTATAAACCTTCATCTACTATTTTATATCCTAAATGTAGAATTGAACAATTTGCTTTGTAAAGCCCTAAAATAATAAATTATTAAATATTTGGGGAAACTGGACCCATTAAATCTTTGTATTTTTCAACAAAAAAAATGTGACTACCTCCCTGCGGTTCTGCTCCTTGGATGCTGCAGTACTTGTTCTGACCGCAGGAAGGCGCCACAACATCACGCCTGAAACCTCAAAGTCAAGACTACTGACACAAACATTGTTATAAATCTCTTTTTATTAAAATATATCAAGCATTTTTCAAAAAAATAAAATGAACACTGTCTCTCAGAAGAGCGTACTGTCTGCTGAAAGG
This sequence comes from Notothenia coriiceps, assembly GCF_000735185.1. Classification (NCBI taxonomy): domain Eukaryota; kingdom Metazoa; phylum Chordata; class Actinopteri; order Perciformes; family Nototheniidae; genus Notothenia; species Notothenia coriiceps. The sequence continues at coordinate 24,824 of NW_011355144.1, forward strand.
ACAGGAAGCATCACTGAAGTTTTTACTGTGTATTATTATCTATGTGTATAATGTAATGTTAAGTTTGTATGCACTATGCAGACCAAAGGGATAAACCAAATGATCCTTAAAGAGCTTTTAAAATGCTAATACAATTTCCCCAAAGTCAAAACAGAGAGCAGGAAAGATTTAAAGTCAAATGTCAGTAGATTAGATCATCCACACAGTAGGAGAGTAATCCTGTGCTACTGACACACCGCCACGCCAGCAAAAGTGTTTTTTTCCTCTTATAAAAAGTGGCTTGTGTTAATACTGAGGAAACCCTGACTGTTATTAATCTGACTGTGGGTGAAGACATATGAAAAGATGCCGTAGTGATGATCTCAAAGGCAGATTCGTTTAATAGACCTGGAGGTTACAGGGGGCAAATTAAATAGAGGGAAATAACTCGATGGAGGCGATCCAAACGTAAAGTCTGTATGGATTTAATGGTGTGATACATAACATCTCCATATTAAAATCTCTTTATATGACTAAACCTGTGTTACATGTGTTGCTGAGTTGTGTTCTTATATTTCCAACACTTTTCAAACCTAGAGAAATCTGTCATTTGAATCAAGGTAACGGTTTCATGCCACCTGTGTGCATGCGTCAGCTTCTAGTGGTTTGCCAGAATAAATAAATAAATCCTAAATTCACTTTTCATCAAGTTTTAAGCCACATATAACTACTTTACACCTTTAACTCATCTGTCATTTTCAACAATATATTTTGACTAGATGAAGGTTTTTAGTCTTCGGCCCTTAGGACATAAAATGATGTGATAAACAGATCAAACGTTAGTAGCAGCCAAGCAGCGTTTGAGAAACAATGATTTTTAGATTTATGAAGTGCTTTTACTGGTTTTAATGACCAAGCCTGTTTGTTTTGGAGAGAAGGAGACCACTGTGGGTAATTCTGCTCCTGGTAAAAAACTACTCAAACATGGAAAATGAAGGAACCCTCACTGGAAGAAGCTAACGCAAAGCCGGCAATGCTGTTTAAGATATCAACTCCCATGATCCCACACTACTCCGCGATGACACCCAACTCTGTCTTATGTTATGGTTTTTAATTGAGAGACCCTCTAGTGGCAGAAATGTACACATTGTCCTATTTCACTCTTTTTTTCTTCAGGCAAAATAAACCCTTTCACCCTGCATATGTTGTGCTTTTTGGAGTTTCTCATGCTATTCTGTCAAAACCTCTTCGTCCTTTAGTCCTGGGCACAGTCTAATCTGTTACCGTGCACCCAGTAACAGATCTGAGCAAACTTCAGAGGAGTGATGCGCACGGCCACATTGTAATCCCGACTCTCCCCATCTATCTCCAGCCACTGGTGTCCGGAGAAGATGCCGATGACCTTCCTCTCCCACCGCTCTAAACTGTTGTCCCACACTCTGCCATAAACTCCTGACCCGCTGGCCCCCGGTCGGGCGTCACAGTGCTGGTATATCAGGTCGCTGGACTCCTGTTCCACGGGACAGAATCTGTACACCAGCTGCCCAGATCTGTCACTGTCGAAGCCAGAGAAGTGGATGCGGTGCCCTGCCAGGTCGTCAGAGTCTGGGGCCACCGAGAGGCGCATGAAGGGCCGTCGGTGAGGCCAACGCAGCTCCAGCAGAGCATAGTCAAAGTCCATGCTGACCTCCTGAGGGCCCTGGATCCAGCCCTTTGGCACACGGGTACGCTTCACCCTCGCCCAGCGCACCAGAGGCCTCTTGGAGGACGTGACTTTGCTGCCATTGATGTTTGGAGGTAACAGGAATCCCACCCTGAGCTTTCGTGCCCCCTTCACATAATCCTTCCCATCATGCACACAGTGTGCAGCAGTGAGGACGTGCTGCTGAGACACGAGGACGCCGGTGCAGCCGGTGGAGATCCGCACGGCTGTGGAGAAAGGGTAATCCAGCAGGAAGTTGTCCCCTTGGATGTTGAAACGTCCGTCGGCTCCGTAGATCTGCCGCCTCACACGTTTGTGCCTGGGCTTCACTCTTGCTCTTGGTCTTGGAGTTTGAGTGAAGGGATTACCCTCAAACTCCTCATCATCACCCTCCACATCCACAGTGGTGAGGGTGCGGGAGCCGTCTGCGTACAGCGTCTCAAAGGCCAGTTTCTCAGAGAGCTGCTCCTTCTGGGCCTCCTGCTCTCCTCTGTGGAAACAGCTGGAGTTGCAGTGAGTGGTGAAGTCTAGCTGAGCGTGAGCGCTGAAGTGAGAGCGGAGGAGAGGCGTCGGTACGTGGGGGACGAGCGTGGGGACGTGGACGGGCGGGGGGTGCAGGAGGCAGAGGGTGAGGGGGAGGAAGAGCAGGTGAGTCAGCAGGAGGGAGATCTGGCTCATCATGGTGAAAACACTGCAACGACAGAAAATAACCACAGGTGAGAAAACACAGTGTCTGGGATTTGGCGAGCTCTACACTTGCAGATCGCAACCAACTGAATAACCCCTCCCTTTACAACAGTGCGATAACGAGCATTGGGCCCTCTTAACGGTCAAACTACTTTGTAACACATTTCAGGAGGCTGCTGGCAAGACCAAGATTCATGGCAAGGAATAGTCCATCAGATGGCAGTAATGCAATACCTGCCGACCGTCATAAAACTAAATACAAGTTAAAACCACTTATTTTATTCTTCAGTGTTCTTGTGTAGTAATGATTATTATTTATGAATTCATTGTTAATTGTCAAATCAGTCGCAAGTATTGGCGTCAAGGCTTAATGCTAAAACATGAACAAGACATTTTTGGCAGACAGAAATATCCCTTTACTTGCATTCTTACTGCTTTCATTCACACTAACACAGGATTTTCCCAGGCAAACTACAAAGTCTCGAGTGCTCCAAGAGTATCGATCCCTGCTCCCATTTACACATGACACCATGCATACAGTGTTCCTGAACATTTCAGGTATGCACTACATGTGTGAAAGGGACTTTTGATTGCATGAATTCCTACATGTATGTCGAGATAACAACTGTGGAAAACATTCTCAAACAAGGCGTCTTGCAAACACTTATCCCTCATAAATCTGGACTCTCTCACAGTTGAATGTTGATTGTAAATCACAGCAGTGATTTGTGAGGTCAGCTTGCAAAATCTAATGTTGCAATGCACGTCTGAGTTTGGTGTGGCGAGGCAACAAAGAACCACTTGTTCCTACAATATAGATTAACAGGAAGACAGGATTTCAGCCTCATGGAAACAAACAAGCTTTTTAGTGAAAAAGTTACTGACAAATTCCAAAGCAGGAAAAGGAAAAAGTTAAATACCAGAGACAGTAAAGTGGTCACAGACATAGCTGAGAAGCAGACGCTCTGAAAGGGAAAATAACTGCAGCGTGTCATTATTTAATCAAAAAGAAAACATGACGATGTATTTTCCTTGCTTATCTGCATTATTGACTGCATACATAAGAGTTTCAGACTGAGCAAGAGGTCGGGAGGTTACACTAAAAACCCTCCAGTCTTGTATGTGTCAAAGCTCAGAGGTGGGATGTGGTTCGCCATCAAACATTAACTACTTCACAGTGTGCACGGGGCTTTCAGAGCAGATTAGCAGCAGCAAGGAGATACTTGATCCCCTCTAAAGGCAGTGGGCCCGGAGGCACTCATGGCAGGAAGAGAGCAGGTGTGTAAAAAGTGAAAAGAAACAAGTCGAGGCACGGCGGTAAAACAGAGGATTATTCCTAACAAAGAGCAGGGTGGGGCCGGTACACACACCTAGTGCTGCTTCTTAAATCCCTACAAAGGAGAGAAGTTACTTCTGTAAGCAGGGGAACTACACACTGACATCAATGTTGACGTGTCAGATGCTTGACAGTCGTGGCAGACAGAGGATCTTAAGTGGTAAATTGGCCCGTAAAGAAGTGGTAAACTGGGATAAAAGCCTGTAGTGCAATTTAAAGTAATGTATATGTATCACTTTCAAACAGGCTGTTCTAAAACGTATGCAAAGCCTTGGAATTACTGTGTTTTGAGAACCTGTTTCAGTGTTTAAACACATTGTTTAGACAACATTTCCAAGCTCTTCTTGAGGTTTTAGAGGCTCATTCTCCTGGAAACAAAAGGGAAATCGTCCAGACGACAACCCTGTGCAAAAGTGACAACACCTAAATAGAATGTTATTTTTGACCGCTGTAACCTGGAGAAATGTAATTTAAAGTATTGCATATTCATCCTTTCACAGTCATTATACTGCAAATAATAGAAGGTGAAAATACAAAAGACATGTACTTTGTCAGGTATCCAGAAACACTCCAGTTTGAGGGTCTGAAGCATAGGTCTGAAGCCTATGGACTCCCTGTTCAGCACCGACATGTGATCTAATCCTGTCTGACATAATGTATGCAGAAGAGTCAAATGAAGTTCAGTGCCCTCTCATATCTGTCATGCAACAAAGGAGCACAAGATCTCTGTCAGATTGAACTGGGAAGATGATTATAGGAATGTTTTGGACCATGAAACAGTATGGACACACCTGACACCACATACAGATATTCCTAATTTAATAATGATATATATAAAGTAAACGTTTTGGTAGAGCAACACATGAAGATCAAAGTGCTGTACAGTAAGGTATTGCATTAAATCACATGAAAATAGACATATTTATGAAAATATAAACTAGGATATTATCTACTTTATATTTAATCTTTGACAATCATTACACCCTCACTTTTGGATTTAAATGAACCTTTCACCTGGCAGCACAATGCTTTAAAATTCCTTTAACTTTAACTTTAATTTGTGGAAACCCCTGTAAATATAACACAGGTGGTCTGTCCCACATTTTAGGCACCTAAGCGAAGACAGGACAGGAGAAAAGGGACCCTCTGACTTTTGTCAAATAAAATACTAAATGTAATCCATTACCTCCTGACTAGAGATCGATGATCCGTGTTTACATCCCTCTCAGGTTGTCCTCCCCATCAGACGGGTCCCTCAGGATCAGTCCCAAGGTTTTCCCTCATCCTCTCCGGTGACAGGCAGGTAATTTCTCCGGGTTAGTGCTCCAGAAATTCTTTCTCCGTTGATAAGTGAAGCGCCAGGTTGCTTCTGAGTCGCTCTGGATGTCCGGCAGCGACAGCCCTTCGTCTGAAAGCTGCCAGCTCAAACACAGAGACACAAATAAAAGTGTCCCATCTGAAAAGAAGTGTTTACCCTCTCTCTGCCTCACGGTCCTGACGCCCCGCCTCCCCGCCGCTGAGGGGGGAGGAGAGGGGGAGATACAGTATTGACATAAACCTTCAAACACAGTTTTTTCCACACTTTAATTGAGTTCTTTTAAACATATAACACGTAACAAGTACAGAAAGAGGGATATAGCAATCATGTTTGTGCTACATGAGCTAGCTAGGCTAAACTGGTTTGGTTTTATCTACACTTTGACTTTGATATGACTATTAACATTTGTATGACTTTTAGTGAAGGTGTAAGAAGTAGGCTACTCAGATGTTAAGTAAAAGTATAGTACTAGAGTGTATGAATACTCTGTTAAAAGTTAAAGTCCTGCATTCAAAGTAACTCAACTAAAAGTACAAAAGTATGAGCATCAATATATAGGCCTACTTAAAGTACCAAAAGTAAAAGTACTCATTATCCAGATTGGTCCATTTCAGAATAATATATATTACATATTTTGATTATAATTATTGATGCATTAAAGTGTTTCTCAAAGCTGGTAAAGGTGCAGCTAGTTTTAATTACTTTGTTTACTGCAGGGTAGCTTGTGAATTTACTCCAGCTGTAACTAAAGTCTTATTCAAGTGTTGATTATTTTTGACATCATAAAGTAAATTATTTAGTTACTTCCAACCTCTGCAATAGAGTAAGGAAGTGGTTAGGTTTTATCAACACTATGACTTTGTTATGACTATTAACTCTTTTATGATTTTGTAGGCATACTATACTTATCTTATAATTATTTAACTTACTTATATTAGTGAAGATTATGCTAAAAGTATTAATATTATATACAAAATATTTTGATAGAGGACCACTTTAGTTTTTTTCAAAAGCATCCATGTCATGTGACCCAGTGACTCGCACATTCATACCAGAAATTGTAACTTCACTGGACAAGTATAGTTTTAGATTTTGGTGCTTCTTTATATTTTCTTTGAATATTTTTATGAACAAATCAGCAGTTTTTTTTATTCAAAACTGTTTGTCCTTTTTGTCAGTAGGTTCCATATCATATGACGTAATGACTCATAATCCTTACAGTATTGCCACACTTGGCAAGTAGGACACACATTTTTTAGAAGCCATTGAAGTAATTAGACTTGTGTCCTACTTTTCCAGTGTAGCAATACAATGCTACATTGATTAGAAGTTATTGGGTCATATGACAGAAGCTATTACAGAAAAAACTGCAGAATTTCCATTAAGATGTTCATATGAAAATTAAGCAATAATTTGAGACATTATCAATAAAACCATTTGCATAAGAATATTCATATAAAATAAAAGAGGTACTCAACCCTGATTAAAATGAGTGTGTCCTACTTGTCCAGTGTAGTACGATGTTGCACAGATCTGAACTCATAGGGCAACATGACATAGAAGCTAGTGACAACATCTAGACATTTTTCAGAAAAGAAACTCCTGAATTTAATTAATTTAGAATTCATCCCATTCTATTACACTATCTCTCAGGAAATGCATTGATGGAATTTCTTCAAACCTGGCCCAAACGTTCACGTGGAATGAGGAAAAAAAGAATTACAAATGGGTGATCAAAGGTCCTTTATCAAGAATTCACTCACTAAAGATAACAATTTCACAGAAATGTCTAAGGTGATCAAATACAAATGTTTTAGAAAGACAACTACAAGGCAGTATTTCTAGTTTACGACATACTGTGACATATCTTTTTGCATACGAACAATGACATTTTTGCACAACACACCATAAAATATTATTGTTATGACACACTATACTAAGACATTTGCTTTAAAGACTTTGCCATATAAAAACATCTTTCTGTCTGAAATTATTCAACAGAAAGGTATAAAATGTAAAAAGGTTGCACTTTTTTAAGGCATTAGTTAGTCAACATTGTTAGTTTAGCTGGTTTATGGCATTACAGTAAAAACAAATGCAGTCAATCATCATGACTGCTGACTGTCATTCTTTCCTAACTCACAAGGGTTTAAGCTTTTGATACTTTCATTTGTAGCCCACAGCTACACCCAAGCAAGATAAGACTTGTAGCTCACATTACAGTATTGTAATCATTATCTGTGCCAACAGCAGTGATAGATAGCAGTCCGGACGCTCAGAGATGGCAGCTGGCAGGCAGAGCACTGTTGAGGCTTGTAGGCAGCAGTGCTCACCTCGCCCTCTTCTGCCTGACCTTGATCTCCAAGAGGTCTTTCCTGTCTCTGGGATGTGGAATTTGGGAAGCCGTGCAGCGACGCTCCCACACGGGTTTGGTGCAGCTTCAGGGGTGCTGAAACAGAGCTCCCAGTCACAAAGACAGTGCTTTCAGGAATGCTGAGGAATCTCCCAACAAGGACACAAGTCAGGCTGTCGGCACAATGCTGCCGCTGTTTGTCCTCGGAGCAAATATCACCCCAGAGGATTCACCTACCAAACCTGCTCCTTGTCCTCTGTAATAAGATCTTTAGCTGTAAATGTTCCTGTAGCGTGACCAGTGCAGTGCTGACAGATTAGGTGTAAGGTATATTCCCACAGAAATATGGAGGGAACTCATCTGTGGATGGTAGCAGGCCAGTGAGGTGTGAATGTGTGACTCTGTAAGCATGCTACGTATGATGGTATCACTGCCTCCAGGAGAGCGCGAGCACAAGAGCTTTTGTGTGTGTGTGTGTGTGTGTGTGTGTGTGTAAATGCGGAAACCTATGAAACTTGGCTACTGTTTCTCTGTGGATTCCTCTCTTTCCGTTCGCTCTTCCTCTCCAGAAAAACAGTTTTGATTGGTATGTTTTCCAGCACTGTCACATTAAACAGGACAGATGATACTTATTAAAGGATAGTTTAAGATTTTGGGAAACATTTTTTCGTTTTTTGCCAAGAGGGAGTTGAGAAGATTGATACCACTCTCCTTTTTGCAGTTGAGTAAAGTTGGAACGATATTGACAGATTCAGATTTCACGGATCAATAACTCATGAACAAAACGTTATTCAGACACAAATTACGTCTCCTAAGTACCGTGGTAAGGTTGACAACGAACTACTATCACATTTTGATCAAAAAAAGCCAATACGTGCTGTCCTCCAAACTGGACAAATTACATTGGTCTCTATCTGCAGCCGGAGAAGAAATGAGTGCTCAGGGACCGTCTGCAAAGTGCAACTCCGAAAAAAGAGAAAACAATAATATTCAATAACGTTACTATTATACAGTATATTACTACCAACTCACTACACACATCAATAGTCTCCTGGTGGTCATACTACAGCAGAGAGCTTGGAAGAATATGGTTTGGAATAATTTTGGTGAATATTTATAGTGTAAAATCTTCAATAAATATGGTATAATCTTCAATAACGTCACTATTATACAGTGGAGTGCTACCAAACTCACTACACACATCAATAGTCTCCTGGTGGTCGGACTACAGCAGAGAGTTTTGAAGAATATTTTTTGGAATAATTTTGGTGAATATTTATTAAATCACAGCTGCCTGCAGGAGAGAGGAGAACCATTTAATAGTTTGGTTGCAGCACGTTGATTGGCTGCTGGAGAATGAGGTGAAATGTAATAGGTTAAAGAGAACGCCTGTGATGAGCTGATTATGAGCAGCTGCGGAGTGAATATATATACCTAGTCTTCCTGAAAGAACTTGCGCTGAGCTTCATTTAAATCTTGAAAAAAAAGATAAACACAAATTTAAATTGCCCCACAAATAATAAATAAACACAGCCATATTACCATGGGATGGGGACACAGCAAATAAATGCTGCCATCACATCGAAGTTAGAGGCCTTTGCATATTTAAAACCAGTGCCAAATATGTAAAATCTGTAAAGTTTTTGTAAAACTACAGAAACAAACTCTCAATGGCCACCAATCTGCAGATCACACACATACATTTTACAAAAGATGTAACAAAGATGTTTACACTGCCGACAGTCATTATTTCAAACAGTATGAAAACATTTAACGCAGAATGCTTGCTCATTCATTTGTTTCCCTCGACCACGATGGTTGCCATCTTATGGTCAGATCCTGGACCGGTCACTGATGAAGGCGATATTCATGTCCTTTTGAAGCACATTAAATAATAGGTTAGCGCATAAGAGATAATGAATTAGGTAACTGCATACTTTTTAAACTGTCACTCTTAGCTAATTCAGAGCCATTATTGTTTTCACCTATTAAAGCAACGCTGGTATTGTTTTCACCTATTGAGTCTGCATGTGTGTGTCATCATGGCAATGTGGTCCTGAAGACACAGAGAGGTGGTTTCGAGTACTTTGCCCAGTGCTTAAATGCATGTGGACAGATTTTGTCAATCACAACAGTGCAAGTTTTAGTGTATCTTCTCATCTTTTTTGCAGGTTCCATACAATATTTAAACTGGTTAAGTGAAGAGCAGAAGCCACTTTTCAAATTGTACACAATCCTTTTCCCATGCCATTGCTGTCAACACCTATCCATGCTGAACGTTGCCAAGATATTTGATTGGGGTGTTACCAAAAGTGCAATATGCTTCAAAATGTAACTGACAGAGAGCAGTGCTTTTGTCCTGTGTTTACAGCTGTGCCATGGATTTTATTTTATTTCAAGATATTTAATTACATCGCTAAACTCCTTGAAAAGGTCCTCTTCCTTTTCTCCAAGGTACACGACAAGGAAGCGGATGGCTATAGTTCTCTGCGTACTTCAATTGTATTGTGCTATTTTTGAAAAAGGAAAAAAAGAGAAATTACCTAAATTAATATATTCTGAATGGGTGACTGCCAACAACTTGCATTTTGTGAGGGCTACAAGCCTCACAAACGAGCACACATCCTAAAGGTTATGCTTTTGTTTACATCAGACATACACATTGATTTGAAACGGCTTTATTTTTGCTAGATTGAGTGCACGAAATCTTGCTTAAAATATATATTGTTAATTGTGTTGTGTGTAAACCTATTGTCAGTGTTTTACAGCTCACCTTGCTCCTGGCAAAAGGCTGAGCTGATGGAAAACACCTGCCTTTATAGATGTGTCAGCTAATTGGACTACGCCATTCCTCTCAAACCCTGAGGGGTGTTTAAAGGGGCCACTCCATTTAAGCCACCCCTTTTTAGAGCTTCTTCTCCCTGCATGCGACAATGGACTGGCCAGTAGGGCTATAAGTTCCTGCAGTGTGGAGATGAGAGGGGTATTGAGTTGCTCTTGGACAGAGAAGCACACAGGATGTCACCCATTTTTGTGACGTTTTGTTTATGCATTAAATGCTAGATTGTGCATGTTTATATCTACACCTTTTTTGTTTAAACCAAATTGATCGTATTACCCATCTTAAGATTGTACATATATTGGGTAAATAAAATCCTTATTTTTGCACCTCAACCTGCATTCCTGATTGTTGCGTACCCTGGTCCTTCACAGCGGGGTTATGTATGTATACCTGCTGTAGTGTCAGTTCTTTAGGGAAGGGGCTCTCCATATCATCCTCTGAAGAAGGCCGTGGGTTTCCAGTGCCAACCTGGACATGGGAAAAAACAACCTAAATGTATAATTTTAAGTTTAAGTGTGTGTTGTTTCAAACAGCTATTAAATACTGCGGTGTGTGTCTTTACCAGGTCTATGGTGTTCTTCCTATTAG
>NW_011355145.1:0-12006 GCF_000735185.1 Notothenia coriiceps
ACTCCCATTGCTCCCCGGGCGCTATACAATAGCTGCCCACTGCTCCTAGAACTAGACTCCTGGTACTAGGATGGGTTAAATGCAGAGAACACATTTTGCTGTGTGCTGTGCATGTGTGACCATTAAAGAGGGTTTCATCCCTCCGATTCTATTTCATTCTATTAAAAAAAAAAAGAAGTATTTTTGAATTCAAGTGCCAGTGTGTGTGTAGTAGAGGCATCACTTACCGACTTCAGTGGCACAGGTTACTAGCCATCGAACCATCTCTCTCCTTCTCCAGTTCAGTGTGGACAGAGTCATCCTCATCACCTGCGAGGCAAACATGAAGAACGTTATGTATTTTCAGCTACTTTGTACAGAGGGACAAAAGCATCTATTAAACACATATTAATAAATCCAGTATTTCCCTCGAATTCATTGAGTTTTTGACAAAACACCTCAAAATATATTTATAATTAAATAATAGTACAACACCACATGTCTTCAGTGATGATAGATGGATCCAAAAAAGTGTTAGGATTACACAGGTGTCTAAATGTGACCCTTCCATTTTCTTTATTACCAGTGTTGCTGTCAGGACTTCAGCTGATACAGTTAAATGCCAGGAGGAGGAGGAGGAGGAAGAGGCGGTTGAAGCCACAGCTATGCCGCAGCCTTGATGATCTGAAGCTTTCTTTTTTCCTATGTTTACCGTAAAACCCAAAAGGCTTAATTATGTGGTTTCTTCTCATCAACAACGGAGAGGCGCTGTGTGATGTTTTCTCTGCTAATTTGTAGTGAGGCTGAGGAGGCCTGCACAAATTACAAGTTCAAGGAAGCCGTAGCATGTTTCAACGAGTGACCAAATGATTTATGAAAACGGCTGACTCGCCCTCAAACACTTGCTCTCCACACACACACACACACACACACACACACACACACACACACACACACACACACACACACACACACACACACACACACACACACACACACACACACACACACACACACACACACACACACACACACACACACACACACACAGTACCTGAAGGCCTAGCTCCAGTGCCACGTTGAGCAGAGTTATATCGGGCGGGTTGTCTGCGGGGGTGGCGATTTTAAAGGCATCCTGGGCCAGTTTGAAGATTAAGGAAGAGGAGTGGATGTTCTTCTGGATCGCCTCCAGCACCGTGCGCAACCTCAACATGTCACCTGCGGGGAAATAAAAGGTTATTAACAGCCACACAGTGTTTGAGAGACACCTGACGGGGACATCTCTCCACTGAGACCACAGCTATGGGTGAAGTGATGAGTACCTTTAGCAGCAGTGAGCATGGTGGAGGCCAGCTCACACTGCTGGGACTCCAGGTGACCCAGAGTGAACCAGCGCGGGTATCTACTGGGAACGATGGAGATGCCGTGGTGAGGGTGCCCCCCGTCCCCGGAGCCTGCGGAGGACTCCAGCACCGGCAGCCTGATGGAAACACACAACATTAGGTATTTTTAGTTCAAATTAAACATCTAGGATGGATTTCAGCATTAGAATTTGAAAAACACCCATGTGTAATCTAGTTTATAGATTAAATACATTTACTTATGACCACAACATTCAATGCAGATAACACAATACACCATCAAAAACACACAGATATACAATGGTGCAAAAGGGCAGGTAGCAGCAAAGAAGTCATATAAATAATAAAAGAGAGATGCAGTCATTTTGTATTTGATGCCTGAAAGACTTCTTGTGTATTAGATATATAAATATATATTGATGTATGTTCTACCTTAAAGGTGGCATTTTAACGTACAATAATAAAAGGTGGAGTGCTTTAAATAAAAATGCAGATAGTTGGACATACGTTTGGTCCATCACCACAAATGATTGACAGCACACTAAGCCATAATGAATGAAGTCTGTTTTAGAGCCGTGCTGATAAGTTGATTGGCAGAAAGGAAATATCCAACTATTTTAATCATTGATTGAAGTATTTCTTAAGCAGAAATTGCCTTTCATAGATCAAACTAATTGATACATCTAGAAAATGATCAGCAAATTAATGCATAATGACACATCCGTATAATGCGCTCATAATCCCTTGCTACAGGCTCGAAAATGACCAAAAAGCTGAATCATCTCTGGTCTTAAACAACTTAAATAAAACGGAATATCTCAACAGGTTTCAGGCTGTGTTTAAACTCCTTTGGACCTCATGAACTCAATATCCTATATAATTCGGTTTGACATTGGCTGAAATTATTCATGGTGTTGGGAAACTGACCTCATGGCGCGCAGAGCCACCTTGTATGCCATGTCTGCGTCGTGTGGCAGCAGGGCGGTGAAGAGGTACTTAGCAAAGGTGTGCATGGGAACACTCTCCCTGTGGATGACCTCACCTAGACCGCTGAACGGACCAGCTGGATCAAGAGAAAGAATGAATTATGTTTAGTTTAGTTTTGCTTCTCAACAATGTGGAAAGACCAGGTGGCACACAAAGATGTCATACCTTCTAGTAGCTGGACGGACTGTTTCCGAAGAGTCTGAACCAGGAGGTCGTCTAGCTCGAGTTCTTGAAGTTTCAAGACAATCTGCTCCTCGTTACGACACACCTAACATATCAATTCAACATTTAAGTTTCAAGGCTTTATTGCTACAGTGTAGATATGACAATGACACACTTAAGTCACAGGATATATAGGACATAAAACAAATAAAACAATAGAATAGAGATAAAACATAGTCACAAATTGCATTTTATTCACTGTGATCAGACAGTAAATGTTCAATTTAAAAATTATGGAAAATGGGCCAAAATGCTCCCTTGAAACATAAATAAAACCTCTGGGAGAGATGCAAAGAGATTGATATTTTCAGAATTCAAGGATGTAGAGTTCAGATTTGTGATTTATAACTGTTAAGCGGGAGGAACCAGTGCAGAGAGGGGATTTTGAGTTTGTGGTATTAAAGCACCAGCAGGGTTCTTTAATACCACTGACTAACATCTGTGTGTATCTACATTCACAGTGAATATGTGATTTCATTTCACTATCAAGAATTCCTTTACGAAATGCGAGTGCTTACATTTTGCAACCCCAATGTGTGTCTTCTTTTCCATGTTTTTCAAAGCACTTTGCCTTGTTGTTAAAATTGTTACACAAATAAACTGACCTTGTCTAAAACATTCATATTTTTGCTGATTGCACCTGACATTAAGAGCCATTTTTGCACTCCAAATCAGATTTACATAAAACAACTTAATAGCGACAACATGACCTTTTCTCTTTTTTTGCATAGCAAATGCTTCACACAGATGTTCAATGAAAGTGTTTTTCTAACGTTGTCTACACCATGCAAATTCACACAGCTTGTTTTAATATGCAACAAACCATTTATGTTTTCTTACATGAGGAGGTAAAGTCTGTTTTTGGATTAGGTTAAAATGTATATTGTGTATTTTCAGGATTAGTGTACCTTATCCTGAGCGTAGAGACCCTCGGGCATTATCCTCTGCTGGCCCATTCCCATCAGAGCTACCTCTAAGGCCAAAGTCAGGTAGGACTCCCCTCCATCAGAGCTGCCCCACACGGGAACATGGTGGTAGACCGGAGGCCTGAGGTCACCATCTGAGAGGAAGGAAGAAAGAAAGAAAGGTATTTAGTTAACCAAAAGAAGATGTGTTTAAATCTCAAGAGAAATACTAGTGTTATTACAATGAACTGATATGTCATTGTGTTTCGAGATGAGCCTACTGCCCTCTCAATCTCATACCCAAAAGATCACAACAAAGATAATAGTTCCTGTACTTGAGTGACAGTCATCATTTCTGGAAAGAGACCTTGCTCTAGAGTTTTTCAAATGGTTTGTGTTGCTCAAAGTGCCCCAAAATAAATATATGAAAGCCATATAATTCCAATATATTGAAGAAAAAGGCACACATCTCTAGTGTTATGTTTACTAAAGACTCAAATGTTGATTTATTGATTAAAAAAAAACAATGGGAAAGAGGGAAAATATGTATTTTTGAATTTGGGGTGAACCTCCCATTACATTTTCAGAGAAAATTATGCTTGGTATGACCGGTGTATATTTAAGCAATAGCTCACGACAGGCCGTGGTATATGCTCATTATATCACAGCTAAGGGGCGTGGTTCGGCCCGAAGCGAAGCCGTGCATAATATCACGGCCTGAAGTGAGCTATTGCTTTTATAAAACGGTTACCAAGTGTGGCAATATGAAAGAAGAATACACACTCTAATTTAAATAGTTTTTATTAAAAACTATTTAAATTAGAGTGTGTATTCTTCTTTCATATTGCCACACTTGGTAACCGTTTTATAAAAGCAATAGCTCACTTCAGGCCGTGATATTATNTTTCGTCCCTACTTTCTCTGACCTCCCGGCGGCCGTATTCAACATGTTGAATCGGCCGCGGGAGGTGTTAAAATGTGCCGTAAAGAGACGACGGTGCGGGACACACCAACCTGAGTAGGGCGCCGCGAATGCCCGACTGCCTCTGACTCGACAAAATCGGGTAGGTGTGTCAGGGCCTTTAGAGTTTTACTCGCTACAGGGTGTACTTTGAGGGTTTGTGACTCTGCAGACCGTTTACATGCAGAAAAAGCTACATAACACACAAGGGGACGGGTAATAACCGGAAAAGCATGACATGGGCCCTTTAAAACAGTTCTGACGAAATACATGTGACACCATGTAGCTTGAAAATTTACGTTTCTTTAAGTTTCTAAATCCTTTTTTCTATCCCATGTTTATTTATGCCTAAGCTGAAATATGAATGTTTAGATGAATCCCAGTGGGACTCACTATATATGACAGAGCAGTGTGATAAGTGCCATCTACCTTCAACCAACACAGACTTTGTGTGGGGGGAAGATACCAGGGCTATTTTTGCTTGACATGCAATTCATCTTTTCGTCCTTTGCTGCCATTGTTGGACTTCCTTCAAAATGTGTTTATTCAAAATCCAGTTATAAGGACAAAGCCTAAAACACAAGGCTCTGGTACATAATCTTTGAGATTCTCAAAGAGCTTCCAAAACAACTCCATTATATTTACTAAAGACTTCTGCAGAGGTTTGATTCTAGGATTAAAACGTTACATTTCTTGGTGGTATTAATGCTATGTATCTCAGTGTGGCGGCAGCAAGATTTATTTAATACATTTTGTGGCAAAGTACCAATTGATAACCTCATTTACTTTGGTGTGTTTCATGTGTGGTTGGTTAACAACTCTTCAAATGTTAAGTCCAACTATCTTTTGAGTTAGTTGAGTTGGTTATAAAGACTTGAATAGTGGCTATAAAAAGTTTATATGTCACTTCTTTTCTCAAGGACAGCAGTTTGGAGTTGCAATGGTTACACTCATTTTAAAAGGTCATCCAGTTTAAATGCCAAAAAGTGTCCTTAGAAACTTTTCTGCTCTCCACAGTATAGCACAATGTGTTTTTAACTCATTCACACTCATCACTAGCTTGGTTGCTAATGAGAAACATAAACATCTAACTGAGCTAATGTGAGCGAAACTGAGCAAATATACTGAGAATACAGATGGAGATCTTTGTAGTACAGTTAAACCACAATGTAGAACTACTCCAATCGTATTACTAAATATATATAAAAAAAGGTTTTCATTATGCAAAATGATCCATTTCAAATGTTTCTTTAATTACTGATACACTAGTAGAAACATGATTTAAATGTTAAATGGTAAATGGACTGTACTTATATAGCGCTTTATCCAGTCTTTACGACCCCTCAAAGCACTTTACATACTACATGTGTACCTTACTCTAGGACCTAACATTCACACACCGTCGGCCATGCCATCGGGAGCAACTCAGGGTTAAGTATCTTGCCCAAGGATACATGATGACATGTTGGCTGCACGGGCTGGGATCGAACCCACAACCTTCTGGTTGAAAGACGACCGCACACCCTCGCAGCTACAGTCGCCCCTTAAAATGATTATTTTGGTAAACGTTGAGCTAACTCAAACTACTTTACACACTGCTAGGTAGCTTGTGAAGTCCTTCCTTATAAATTGGTTATATCTTGTTATAAAAAGTGAATATGCAGTGTAGCTAAAGTTATCAAACACATTCAATGAAGACATTATTCTTTCTGAGATGTGGTAGAAGTTTATATAGCAGAACATGTAAAAACACAAGTACATTTAAGTACCTGAAGATTGGATTATACTGTACGTTTTTTAAAAGTTTCCTCAGACAATTGAATGCATATTAGATTTGAAACCATCACCATGGTAGCTGTTGTGAATCCAAGCCGATAGCATAAAAGAAGAAGACTTTTCAGAGCCTCCTAGAAGACTACAGAAGGTCTTCAGTGGATTATAATGCTCTCCTGTGCCGGTACATGGTTTTACAACAGCAGAGTCATTCAGACAGAGACAGAAAGCCTGAGTGCTCCAGTATCTGATTGGAGAGAATTCAAGGACGGGAAGTAACAACAGAAGCAGCTCTTAGCAATCTTTTGAGAACATGATAATGCTACTGTTTCCTGAGCAGAAAGCGCCAGCACTGTAACTACAGGTGGAGCTGGCACCTGGTTTGAAGAGCTCGATGTGGGCTCTGTGAGTTTTAGATTACTGGTGTGAGGGAGAGCATTCATGGCCGCCCATCAAAAGACTGCTTTGTTCGGCCAAAGCGTCCTTTTTCTGTGTGTGTGTGTGTGTGTGTGTGTGTGTGTGTGTGTGTGTGTGTGTGTGTGTGTGTGTGTGTGTGTGTGTGTGTGTGTGTGTGTGTGTGTGTGTGTGTGTACACAGTCAGGGTTTCTCTGTGGGTTTCACACTCCCCTTTGATATTCTCCATCTCAGTGAGGGTTCACTCTCACTCTCTGACACACACTATGGTACAGTACATGTATGTAGTGCGGGGATTTGTGAGCCATGTCACTGTTGACTCTCACATCTCTGTAACTAAGGGCCTGGTTTTCTTTAGCGAGAGCCATCGTGAATAAATGTAATGAGAATAGTTTTTAACTATTTTTTTTACTAAAAAGCATTTTCTTTTTCTATAAATAATCAGTCACATAATGTGTAGGTTTGTCTTATTGCTGTAGTAGAAACTAAAGAGCTGTTGTTGTATGAACTACAACTAACTATTTTCCCAGTCAAGCCAAGTATTGTTCGTCTCATTATTTTCGTATTACATGCATATGAGAAAGACTGATACAAATTCACTAGGCTTTGTACTTTGGTTGAATAAGGTTTTATATTCTTCATTTTTAAAAGTTGCAATAAACACGTTTTTTCGTTTTTTTTAACTTGCCATTATGAAGTACATTTTGATCCTGAAACTGTGATGGATTGATACAGCCGTGTTTTGATTGGTCGCCACCATGTAAAATCTCTAAATAGATTAATTGATTCAGGTTGCACTTTTTGTTGTTGTTCTTTTTGTTAGTATCCTATAAACAGCATTTGCATTTCTATCCTCAATCGCGTAAATGGGTTTCACACTCCCCCTGAGGGAACAATCAAAGTGGAAAACAAAATGCAGTGTCTTTGGTTCTAGGTAGTTTCTAGGTTTTGAAGCAAGAGAAGAGCAATCTGGATGTATTTGCAGCTGCGGCACCAACCATTATATCACTTAAATAGGTACAAATAGAAAAATGTGATCACAACTGGCTACCACTTGGATAGGCCACATAATATCCATGTTAGTATTTTTAAAACTGGTCGTTGGGATTATTATTGTACCTAAATGTAAAATAAGAGAAACCCAAAATACTCGAAAAACCAAATGTGCACCTTTCACCTCTTCGTGCTTTCTGATGGATGACCTTTCTGTCACTTACACTCAAAGCAAAAGCAATAAAGTCCAGAGAGGGAACTTTACCTGCAGGTGCATTGAGGTGCATTGTTTCCATTGGACCTATGAAGGCGTAACGCATTCCCAGCCCCTCTGACATCAACAGATCGATGTCCTTCACAGAGATAACGCCATCCTGAAAAAAACAAACATATTTACTCTTGATTTATTCTCACTTTGTCTTCCTTTACAAAAGAAAGATACGCATCAGTCAGGCAGTGAATGTGTGACTAAATCTAAAACGGACACATACTTTCTTTATCTTCAGTACAGTGTGAACCCGGCGACCCTGAGCCATCAATCAGCTGTTTTCAACTGATTTCCATGTATTTCATTGTGGAGAGTACAGATACAAAGGCAGAAGTTATAAAGTTAGTAAACTAATGTCTACAATTATTAAAAGGGGAACACAAGTTGATCAAATAAAATAAGTAGCAGCGTTATAAAGAGAACGTGTATTCGATAGTGATTCCTACAATGGTGTAGCAGTCTGTGGAAGTGGAGTAGCAGCCAGTAGTAATAACAATAAACTGCAAATAGCAGTGAGGTGGCACAACGGTGATGTTACAGTGTGTATTGGTCGCCTACCAGCTAGTACATAACAAAACAGCAACCCAGCATCACATAGCAACTATATGGCAAAATAAGGATAAATCTGTTGGGGAAATATTTTCCTAGGCCCATAACTTTGACCCAGTTTATCAGTTTCTAATGACCTCACTGAGCACAGCTGCTCTCAGTGTTTTGTCCTATTCCTGCCTGTTGGCGTCAGCTGATAGAGGTGTTATTGTGCTTTGCCGGTTTTATCTTGTTATGCACAAAGTTGATTATTCTCTCAGAACTAGTTAAACACATGGGTCTGGAGAGATCTTCAGAATTGGTTTGGCGCTGTGTCAACTCGTGGCACAGCCCATGTCTTGTGAATTCTCCGGCCGAAGCTCCAAATAAACCGTCAGTGTTTGCCATCAAAGTTCCTGCTCTCCCCGTGTCTCTCTGAGTCCTGACTCCATTGCTCCAGAAGTTTCCATCACAAAAACTACAGCTCAAATTTTAATCTCAGGTCATTTATTCCTGCCACAGTCAGACTTAACAACCAACACAGCCTTTGCAAGACCACCAAACCAATACCGACTTTAACACCTATGTCCACTACCTCAGAGTGTTACACTACTGTTAAAGAGATGACTGTGCCATGTGTGCATTTTACACTTTTTACGCACTTCTGATAGTATCACTTGATGCTACCTCATTACTTTTATATGTTCACCAACTTTTTATCATTCTGCTACTTATTTTTATTGTACACATTTGATTTTCTTTTATTAACACGTGCTTTCCTCTTTATTTAATATGTTACTTTACTCGTCTACCAATCCTATTTCTGCCTTTCGTCTGAACTGTCCCTGTTCTTTAACAATCTATTTCCCCGCTGTAGGACGAATAAAGCATTTCTGATTGTGATGTTACAACACAATCTTTACAGTGGAGGTCAGGTCATGGCTTTTTAACCTCAGTGTTTTTGACCAACCAAATGTCCTTTGATCCCAACTACTCCCACTGTATAAAGTTTCCCTCATCAGCCAATTGTGTGTCCTCAGGATTATGTTGTAGCAACGAGAGGATGGAAGGAAGCAGATGGAGGGAGCGGTTCAGATAATCTCAGGGTTAGAGATACCTGTTGGCCGACCACGCTGGAAATCAAAGCTCGTATTCGGAGACAGAGAGCGGGGTGGGCGAGAGGGGAGGGACAGGGTCGTCTTTGTTTGGGTCCTCCGTCCAACAACGGGCCTGTTATCTGAGCAGAGCGGGGCGGTGGGTGGGGTCTTTTCTCCACCGTAATCACTGGGGGGCAACCAGCCACTTTCTCAGCCGCTCTGCTTTCCAACGCTGGCCCTGACTCAAGTACCATTTTCTCTGTGTGTGTGAGAGAGTGTGTGTGTGTGTTTAAAGGGGTTTAGGGAGGGTCTCTGTTATGTAAACTGACTCACAAAAGGCCTTGATGGTCAATGACAAACTTCTAGGGACATTTCAGGTTTTTTCCTAGAAGTACTAAGGGGTGATTGAAAGGCTAACACGCCTTTAGTAACTGGTCACTTACAATAGACACAGATTTAACCTTGTGGTATCTATTGAGCGTCTTTCTCCCATGCTGTTTCACTTTTTTTCAGATTAGCCCGGTTACAAAGTATATTTTATTCATCGAATCATCGTGTATTCATTTCATTGAGACATTTGTAATCTATTCCGAATATAAAATCATACTTCTACATAAAGTATAGGTAAATCATAACAAAGGCAAATAAATAAAGAATGAAACTGAAATACAAAATAAGTAAAACTCAAATCTAATTGGTAATAGAATTAAAATTAAAGCTGATTACAAAGCAATCATCATACAGTTCATATTTCGTCATGGGTCGGACAACACAGAGGGAGGATTTCACACATAATCACAAAGCTATGACGCAGTGGAACTTAATGTCTTTGTGCTTTTCCTATTGTCAAAATATCCATAAATCACATATTTACATCACAAGTGGTTTAGCTTTTATGCAACATGACTTATGTATAATTCATTACCATAGACGTGCATGACACTTTTGACTTCTGCAGGGGCTGGGTATCAAACCACTGACACTCCAAACCAGTCTCAAGGCATTTCGTGTTATAGTGATGAAATGTATCTATTGATTCGTGTTGGTGAACACGAATTAATAGATTACATTTCGTGACTATACACGAAATGCCGTGCGACTGGGTTGCACCCTCTGAATGGTACTGGCCTATTTTCAAGTCATAGCCATAACTTCAAAGGCATACATTTGCATAAAATAGTTAAGAACCAAGATATGCAAGAGAAGCATTGTCTTTCCCCCTATTTACTATTTGCCCAAGGAGAAACACTTTTAACACAGTGGTGTTTTGCTTACAAAATGACTTCCTGCTGTCAGTGGTCTCAGCCTTAACTGAAGTTACTAAACAGCTGTTTTTAAAGGATTGTTATAAAACGGACAAGTAAAATCAAGCAATCTGATTGGTTCTTAGCCGTGATATACTGAGCGTATACCACGGGTAGAATTGTAAGTTACTTTTCACAACAAGTCAGTATCCCTCCGCGTCTGAGAAAAACAGTATACCGTTGGGTTGAAAAGCAAACTGGAACAAGAAAGCAGCGGAGAAGTAACGGGGCAGAAAGCCTCCTTTTTACGCAGCGGTCCAGACATAGACATCAAACGGCAAAAGATATTCAGTGTGCAGTTCCTTTGGCATTAGGGCAGGGATATCTAGATACTTTCCAAGCTTTAACATAATGAATTGTGCTACTTTTAAAGCAAGCAACGATGTTTTCAAATCTGTAATCAAAGAGGTCCGCAAAAACGCTATCGACCAATCAGATTGCTTGATTTGACTTGTCAGTTTTATAAATATATTTAAATTTTTTCCGTTACGAAACAAACTTACAAAGCATAAGATGGAAACATTTAAGATTAACTTCGACCTCCGGGGGGGTCTTACTATGGAGGAGTGGATTTAGCAGTGCCTATCTCCAGAAAAAAAAAGAAGCACCTAAACGACGACATGCAGAGCTACGTGAAGAGCAGGTAGACCAACTGGAAAAGTACCACCATTCAAAAGCTGTGGCCACTAACGGACCGTTAGTGGCCACAGGTGCGAAAGCTCTCTCCAGAGCTACTGGAAGCCCAATCTCGGGGACCAGAGAAAGTGGAGCAATATTCTCGCCACACCAAGCAACAGCCTAGAACAACCTCAGCCTACAAGTGACCACGTAAGCCATGCTACTGTACTATGCTGGACAGTTTTTCAGTGGGTGCACAATAAACGGCAACACACATTAATGTAAATAAACAGCCAAATAATGGATCAACGCTCTCTGTCTAATATGTTCGCCAGCTGTTAGTGTCGTTGCATAGCAACCACGTCGCACTATGTTTTGTGCAGAAGGCAACGGAGGGACCATTTTATTTTGAACATCATTATTTACTAATAAAAACTATTTAAATTAGAGTGTGTATTCTTCTTTCATATTGCCACACTTGGTAACCGTTTTACGGTTCGCGTCGGGCCGAACCACGGCCATTAGCGGTGATATAATGAGCATATACCACGGCCTGTCGTGAGCTATTGCTTAAATATATGTATATTAATATATAT
>NW_011355145.1:12033-19915 GCF_000735185.1 Notothenia coriiceps
TTCTCCCAATCCTCTTCTGGATCATCTAAATGCTCTCTAGCAAACTTCAGACGGGCCTGGACATGTACTGGCTTAAGCAGGGGGACACGTCTGGCACTACAGGATTTGAGTCCCTGGCGGCGTAGTGTGTTACTGATGGTAGCCTTTGTTACTTTGGTCCCAGCTCTCTGCAGGTCATTGACTAGGTCCCCCCGTGTGGTTCTGGGATTTTTGCTCACCGTTCTTGTGATCATTTTGACCCCACGGGGTGAGATCTTGCGTGGAGCCCCAGATCGAGGGAGATTATCAGTGGTCTTGTATGTCTTCCATTTTCTAATAATTGCTCCCACAGTTGATTTCTTCACACCAAGCTGCTTACCTATTGCAGATTCAGTCTTCCCAGCCTGGTGCAGGTCTACAATTTTGTTTCTGATGTCCTTTGACAGCTCTTTGGTCTTGGCCATAGTGGAGTTTGGAGTGTGACTGTTTGAGGTTGTGGACAGGTGTCTTTTATACTGATAACGAGTTCAATCAGGTGCCATTTATACAGTTAACAAGTGGAGGACAGAGGAGGCTCTTAAAGAAGACGTTACAGCTCTGTGAGAGCCAGAAATCTTGTTTGTTTGTAGGTGACCAAATACTTATTTACAATTAATTCATTAAAAATCCTACAATGTGATTTCCTGGATTATTTCGCCCCATTCTGTCTCTCATAGTTGAAGTGTACCTAGGATGAAAATTACAGGCTTCTCTCATCTTTTTAAGTGGGAGAACTTGCACAATTTGTGGCTGATTAAATACTTTTTTGCCCCACTGTATATATATACACACACTGCACGCGGATTCACGGGCTCTCTTTCTGTACACAGCGCTGTGAAGACTTGCTTGTTTGATCCAATACAACGATACTTTATTAAATTATTCCTTTGAACTTTCCGAGACTCCATTCGTCTCCTTTTTAACTTTCTCCTGGCTGCGAACCAAAGAATACATCTTCACTTCCTCTCCTTCTTCCAAAACGTACATTTCTTGCAGATTCTGTATTTGTCATGGTTGCCTCTGTGTTCTACAGCCATGACCCTAGAATTTTATCCAGGGTTTGCTAGTGTTTCCCCTTCCATGGTTCTATTACAATTTCCAAACGTAGGCATTCAGGTGCATTCCCGGTTATTGACAATTCGACCCCAACCATGTTTTTTCTGTGTGTTGGCATGGTTTCCCCTCCTGCTCATCATGCATCCCTGCAATCAGCTCTCCATGTCCTCAGTGTGCTCAGCTGCCTCTCATCAGCTCACCTTTTACCAACACAGCTCTTCAACAGATTGTTGTTTCAACCTTATTGAACTCAAGCTCCTTTCACACATGCCTTGCAACCATGAAATTATCTTGATATTAACCAGAGGAGCTGTTTGTGAAAACAAATGTCGGAATCATTTTGACCGGAGATCTTTCAGACTTTTTGCTGCCAGCAGTGTGTGTGTAAAGTCCAATTTGGCTAATCCGAGTACAGAGTTCAAACCCCTAACCCTAAACCCTTATTGTCCAAAAAGTGTGATACCAGAAGAAAAATAACCTAGGGCAAGTAGGTCTTGCAGCAAACAAACAATTAAGGTTAGGAAAATATCTCAAGGGGGGGTTTTGTGCAGTGAAGTGGGTAGACTGTGAGATTGGAGCTAGACCCATCTCCAAGCTTAAAGAAGAATTGTCATTCAAACAAAAATACCAACAAGATATCTAACTGGAGAGACCCAGAAACCTTACCACGTATTTACCTGGAAGTCATGTGAGAGTTCAGGACAGAGGCGGCTGTACTGTGGCAGCAGCTCTTTGGGTCTGTCCGGGTCGGGACGGAAACAAAGTTTGTTCAGGTCAGTCTCCAAATCATCATCCTGGAAAGAAAGAGTTAAACAGAAACATACTCAAAGACTTTTAAATTTGGACAAGTCTTTGGGCAATTAAAGTGTCTTGAACCAGACAATGAATTGAAGAACGACCACTCCAGCACAACCGCTGGAGTGGTACGAACCTCATGCTCCACAACTATTAACCAAATGCTTGAGGACTTGTTGCTGTCACTGTGGCATTTTCCGTTTTCGACCTGCATATTATACTGGCATATTTTTCACCATGATCCTACTCACATATGACAACTTAATTAGCATATGTATTGAGAGGAACTGATAGCCAGTAGATCAGGTAAAAAATTTTTAAAAAAACAACAACTGAAAAACTGCTTATGCTGCCATTCAAAACTTCGATGATGGAAAACCAGGGGTCATTAAAGTATGGTTGAAAAATGAATAGTATCTCATATAAAATTATATATAATACTTTATAAAACGGAAAAGTCAAATCAATCAATCTGATTGGTTCTTAGCCGTGATATACTGAGCGTATACCACGGGTAGAATTGTAGTTACTTTCCACGACAAGTCAGTATCCCTCCGCGTCTGAGAAATACTGTATACAGTTGGGCTGAAAGCTTTTCAAACTGGGACAAGAAAACAGCGGAGAAGTAACAGGGCAGAAGCCCTCCTTTTTACGCAGCGGTCCAGACATAGACATCAAACGGCAAAACATATTCAGTGTGCAGTTCCTTTGGCATTAGGGCAAGGATATCTAGATAATTTCCAAGGTTTGACATAATGAATTGTGCTACTTTTAAAGCAAGCAACGATGTTTTCAAATCTGTAATCAAAAAGGTCCGCAAAAACGCTATCAACCAATCATATTNCGCAGGAGGACCAGTCTTTCTCGGGTTTTACACAGACTACTTTAATTAAACTTGTGTCTTCAATAAAGAAAAAGAAAAATGACTATGTGCCAATGAGGCGCGCGGCAGACAGAAAACCGACCCCAGTTCCCTCTTAACACCTAGTTGAATCATCTATGTGGTTGCTAATAAAGATCTATTGGCACGAAAGTCTCACTAGTTAAACCAGATTACAATTACATAAGGAAAGGGTCACTGACTGAGTAAACAGACAATAATAGGCACACAACCATCATATAACTCGTTGAACCTGGCCGACCGTGCACCTGTAGGGGAAGGACAACTACTGTCTGAGGACAGATGCAGGGGACCGGAGACGACGACCGGAGGAGGAAGGGACGTTCGACGAGTGATACTGGAGTTTGTGTGGTGTCGAGGTCAGTGTCGATGTCCTTTCCATGGACCGTGCGAAGAATGGAAACGTAAGTATCGACACTTATGTTTTTCGACTTACCTGAAACTGACTGCATAACACACAAACTAGTCAAACAAACGCCTGACTACTCACACGGTCACTTCACAAAGTAGCAAGACGCTCAAGGGGTTCACTTGTTGTTGTTGTTGTTGTGACCATCGATGTCCCTGTCCATGGACTATAAGTACCTCTTCCCATGTGTCTGTCTGTAGCCTCGGAAACTTGTCCCACACACACCACAGACGTCGAGGATTGAGACAAAACTAGACGACAACATGTCCTTTCAGGAGGCCAACCTGTCAGGTGAGTAGGTTTGGTGTCAGGTGAGATCAGAGTGCAGTAGGACGACTTCTGCCAAGGGAGAGATGTAGGTGCGACCAGTCAGTTCAGTTATGTGTGTAGTGTACGGTAACCATATACTTGACAAGTTTTGACTGACAATTTCCCCGACTTATGATTTAGGTCTTGTGTCCGATCCAACTCCTCAACGAGTGGTGATGTTCGAATTGACACAGTAGTTCGAAATTTGTAACTTTTGTGCCTCGACAAATAGTTAAGTGAAGACAATCACTTGAAGGTAAAGGAAGTGACGGTTGTTGAACATTATCAAACGCATCAGAGCACTTTAAAACCTACACATTTTACAAACAGCGCGTTTACTGTGTCCCGATGTCATGAGGAGTTACAGATTAGTTACGACGATCAATCAATCGATCCATGCGTTACAACAGAAAGCACCACGTTTTAGGAATGTCTGACGAGTTACCTGGGTTATTTTGTTGTTACCGAAGATTTGTCGAAGTCAGTATTGAATGTGGTATTGAGGTGATATAGGAATTTGTCAACAAACGATGCTAATTACGAGACTTACGCCAAGTATCTGGGAAATTAAAGGGACTAGAGTCTCGAGGTTAAAATATGTGTAAACTTAAAACAGGATTAAAAGTCAGTAAAGAAAAAGACTACCTTATATAAAGATTACACACAACATACAGTCGTAATTTTTACACACAGAACCAAAGTCTAAATGGTAGGAAGACCCGCTCCAGTCTCTCAAGGGAGAAAGTCACGCGATGGTGTAGCTCTTGTCTTGCAAGACCACGTCCTCCACCTCTACCGACACCTCGCGCAGTCTACGGAGTACAAGAGGCTGAGTTTGTCCATGTTGTCCGCGAGTGAGAATCTATGGTAAAAATACACTTGCACGTGTGTGTCGAACCTCTCCCTTTCGGATCTAAGTGTTTCTGTCAAAATTGGGACAATAGAGACTGAGTCCTTCAAATCAAATCAGTCTCTTTAGGACCAAAAGACAACTTGAGTGAAGTGACACTATGGGGGACCTCACGATTTTACGGACTGAGTTAAAGGGCTGAACGATTAATCGATTTTAAATCGAAATTTCAAATGATGCGATTATCAAATAGCAAAGCCAGCGATTTAAAAAAATTTTTTTTTGTTTTTTTTGTTCTTCTGTGTGTCAGTCATCCACACCAATCAGAAGTGCTGTGCTCCACATGCACCAGCCATTGTTAACCAATCAGAAGTGGCCCATGATAGAAGGTGATATACAGATTGATCCAATCACCTGCCAAGTATTTTTGAAAGTGCCTGCCCTTTCCAAATGGCCTCCAATGGAGCTTTCCTAGATTGTTTGGTGAAACAGACCATCTGAGTCAGGTTAGTAATGCTCCATCACATGTTTCTATTACAGGGTGAATCTTAAACTGAAGCTTGACTTTAAAGCAACCCAACGGAAGTTTCATGTAAGTTTAGTTCTTTCACTCGTAGCTCGGGCTGCAGGGGTGCTAGAGACGGGAGCACGTTGATACGACCTTCCTAGCCGGAGATATGGCTGCATTTTACAATAAACTTACGTTGGGTCGCTTAAAAACAAATATCGCAAGTCGAATCGCAATCGCAATATTTGTCAGAAAAATCGCAATTAGATTTTTTTCCCAAAATCGTGCAGCCTTAGCTCAAAGTAGCAACACTTTCTTTTGTTAGCTCAAAGTAGCAACACTTTCTTTTGTCTTTGGACAACAGGTATCAGCACACAGTCTGGGTGCTGTTTTTCTTTGCTACCAAACAGCTGTTTTTAAGACAGACATCAAAACCGAGAAGACACAAGAGACATTTTGAACCGAATTTCTTGAGCCATAACATAAAGCTAACGCTTTTCAACACTAATGTAATTCCTCAGCTAGAATAGAAAAGGCATGCAGACAAAATATGGCTAATTGGATGTGATCCTTATGGAAACTCCTCTGAGCTTTTCTGGACACTTTTATTGTCTGAAGATACAGCGTGACTTTATTTGACTTTTATTCTATTCCTATCAATACACGGGAGAAAGTCTGAAAGCATGCCACAGCACAGATGAGTAGCAGGACTACTGATGTTGGGTCATTTTGCCAACAATATGAGAGGATGTCTTAACTGAGGGAAGAGCAAGACCAGAACTGTAGAATTCCCTCAAATGAAAACAAGTTTTTCTCCCGGTCTGGAAGCAAGAGTGTGATTGACAGATGGTTAATTGAATCCCCTGCCAAGGGCCTGCCCTTTTCAAAACATGTTGCAGTGAAGGGGGACTTTGCTTTTGTAACGCTAAATGCAGAAAAAGGTTTGGGAAATACTGTATTGGAAATACAATAGGGAATATTGTGTGACAATCTGCTTCCTGTTGACACTAGTATGTGTGCAACAGTGTTTGTGAATTGTCATCTTTGCTCTCAGGCTCATTAATATGGACTAACTTTTGCTTGGAAACGGTTCTCAACACTCGTGCACTGGGACCACAGAGAGTTAGAGTGGATGTAGCCTAAAAGTAGGAACTTAGCTAGCCAAAGTAGCAGTTACAGACCTTGGTGGACACAAACTTCGCAGACACCTCAAATGGGACAACCGTCTCTATGGTAACAGTCTCATCCTGAAAGACAACAACAGAGGAATGAGTCATATAGAATGGAAACCTGAAAAAGACCACAGTGCGAACTGTCAGCTGTGAGGAAGGTCTTTACTTTGTGGCATTTGCAGACAATCTGACGTCCTTCCACTGAGGTATCGATGCTGTAGGCCACGTGGAAGAGGAAGACCCTCGGTCCAGTTGACACACACTTCACATGTACGGAAATCTCCAACTAAAAAAGCACATTTGGCATAGATACTGGAATTACTGCTGTGGAGAAGCTGTAGGCAGCTGTGTGTATGAGGAAGTGGCAGAGAATGCAAGTCTCTCCTCCAACAGACTGCTTTAGAATGTGTGCGCACCTTCTGGCCTGGATGCAGATCTCCTAGAGGCAGGTCCGGCAGCAGGGCAGGGGCACTGTCGTCACAGACCTTTGAGCCGTCCAGGGTCACATGTGTGGTCTGACCCAGAGTGGCATCCTGACCTAGATACACCAATCAATACAAAACCATAACAAACATTGGTTTTATGGAAAATATGTTAAATACATTTCCAAAAGGTCATTTTTACTTCAGCATTTAATGACTTAAGTATGAGTATTTGAGATAGACATGAGGAGATTGACAGTAATCTAATGTTAGTGTGTTTATTAAAAGCTGTGCGTAGCCTAGATTAGCATAAATACTGGAAGCATGGGGAAACAGCTAGCCTGACTCAGCAAAGAAATGTGAAATAGCGAAACCTATAAAGCCTCAAAACGCTCTCTTTTGATTAATCTGTGCACAAACTGAATGTAAACAGAAATATTTGTGTTATAGCGTGACTTTGGTGTAGTAACTCTTGTATCAGTGCACCTGGTTTGAGGCCAGCTGTCAGTTTGACATCCTTTGCCACGCCCTCCTCCTGTGATTGGACAGTGAGGTTGATGCAGTACATTTCATTGTTGAGTGCAGGAGGCTGGTGGCTCAGCTGAACAGAGACCTTGGGTACTCTGGAGATGACCCTGAGCAACAGAAAGGATCAAACACTTCACATTTCAGTTGAGACAGTAGAAGCTGCAGTATGGTGGAGAACTGAACAAAGACTCACATGGTGCTGGGCTGCAAGGTCAGGCTGTCCCAGTCCGGCTCCTGCCGTGCCTGCACCCCCCGCCCCCATCGCCGTGATGACCTGCTAGCCTGCAAGGCCTCATGGGTAGAGGCCACATCTCCACCCGCCCCCCTCCAGCTCAGGAACACACAGCGGCCACTGTCACTGCCCAGCATCACTTCAATACCTGTCATCTGAACACACACTGTCACTACCAACTCTCTCTCCACCTGTCTCAAAGACAAACACACACACGCATCTCACCTCAATCTTCTTGCCAACGTCTTCAGTCTTTGCTACAAAGCTGAAGTTGTAGCACTGGGTTTTCCCAGGCACCAGGCTCATACTCTCCTCCCCTGCAGACTCCACCACACACCACTGGTTGTACTCCTACACACAAACACCACCAACACACAACCTTTTACTGGTTTTAATTTCTAGGACATGATGTGTGTGATATTCTTGTTGGTCAGGGTGAAAATGAATCCCTTCCCAGTATATCCACCAAAACATTTGGTTTACTTAACGGGCCAATTTTAACTCATAGGATTAAAGATCTAAAGATTGAAAAATAATTCTGAAATTGGGATCAATAAAGTAAATATTATAAATAGGGACGTCCAGCTGGGAGGAGACCGAGGGGTAGACCAAGGACCAGGTGGAGGGATTATATCTCTTGGCTGGCCTAGGAGCGCTTTGGGATCCCCCAGTCAGAGCTGGT
>NW_011355145.1:19945-40831 GCF_000735185.1 Notothenia coriiceps
AAGGAACGTTTGGGGCTCTCTGCTGGAACTGCTACCTCCCCGACCCGACCACGGATAAGCGGGAGAAGATGGATGGATGGATGGGATCGATAAAGTATCTATCTATCTATCCACCTAAAGTGCTCTGATTCCTAAACGTTAAGAGTGTGTGGTGTACAGTAGGTCATGTCCTTTATGGAACAATAATCTCCTCTTAACTGTGAGCAAACCATTTACCAACAAAGCCTGGGAGGACAAAGGTAATACAACTCTTCAGGACATTCATCGGGAGGATGATATGCTTGACTTTCAGAAACTGCTCTCTCAATACAATGTTGAATCTCTTTTCTTTGACTTTAACATAAGGTCTGCCTGTAAAGCCTATGGGGTTCCATTTGGGTCAGATTTGAAAGACCACCCTATTCTGAGTTGGGTGCAGAGTGCTCCTTAACGAGTCATTTATATATAACAATCTTAACTCTCAGAAAGATATGCCTACATAAGGGCATGAAAGCATGGGATAGGGAAATATCCAATTTGGGACAAGAATCGGATTGGGATGCACTTAAAGTTACGGGTGCTTCAAAAAACCCAAAACATTAGTATTCTGGATATGTCTGAAATGGTCATAGAGCAGATAGAATGGGATTGGTACCTGACCCTCATTGTTCATGTTAGATGGAGGGTAGGATAGGATCAATCTAAATGTTTTTTGCAACCTGTTTTGTATTATGTTGTGATTTGTTGGTTGATGGTGTTGCAATACAAAATGTATGATAAAAAAAAGCTGCATTTAACTTTCATCTTCAATGTGTTAACCCAAACATCATCTTAATGAATTGCTGGATATATGAGATGGATCACAGCAGTTGTAGCTATTATTAGATTCAAAGTTATGTGGAGCTTCTTCCTTTGTGATACCGTGTAACCTGCTGGTGTAGTAAACATTTGTTTTGATCAGACCTTCCATGTGTAGAGCGTACCTGGTTACTGAGGCTGACAGACAGCTTGTTGAAGGACACAGGGTGAGGACAGTCGGCTCGGAGGAACACCTTCAGCTGGACAGGCTGGTCCACGTGGAAACTGGGAGAGTGGAACCTGGCCTTACACTGGACTGGAGTCAGGAGGAGAGACAACATCCTCTCAGCACAATCATTATACCAGATGTTTGGAAAGAAAAGATATCGCACTACTTTTTGGGAATGTGTGCCACACTAAAATAGTTTTAGGAGATTTATTATCGACCTCAGGCAATTGTTTGCAGTTTGTATTACATTATAATGATCTTAAAGCAGTGGTTTCTTAAGCAATAGCAGACATTTGGGGTTCCTGTGAGTGGTTGGTTGAGTGTACTCACTGAATGGGATATAATCCTGCACTTCGATAGTTAATTCATTGGATCCGGCCAGGGCCATGCGGTCGTTCCACAGCGAGCGGGCTGCAGTGACGGAGGAGGGGTCACACTCCGGCTCAGCCTCAGGGACCTCGTTCTGGAACAAAGACTAGGATCAACAAGTGCTCTGCTGTGTGGGCCACAGAATTCAATGAGCAGAGTACTGGTAAACAAGGGTGATAAACGGGGGGTTATTTCAAAGGCAAGGAAAACAGAAATCACAAGCGTATACAAGTGTTCAGCCACACTGTATGACACCATGTATTCTGCATCCATTCTCAGTTGGTTTGATCCTAAACAGAGCAAGTAATAAACCACTTGAACTATTTAGATGGCTCCACAGATCCTATCAATCAATCAATCAATCAATCAATCAATCAGTAAGAGCACTGTCTCTGACTTTCTATCTCCTCAACCTCGCATACTAGATACTGTGCCAGTCTCCATTCTTTAGGTTCTTTTTTAGAGACATGTAAACAGTTTAAGGCTTTACATACTCACATACCTATTGGTAGGAAATAGCTACAATTATTCATTGACAGTGACAATTTAACTTTACAATAACTTGTATGACGGTTTCACATGATATTCCTGTAACGGCTAACTTCAAAAGTCAACTTTATTGTCAATCTTTCCGTTTGTGTATACAGACAGAGAGATCTAAATACAAGCGTAATGATAGAATGAGGTCCACAGTTCCTGCATGCTCACAGCCTCCCCCCACCGCAACATGGTGCTGTGTCTCAGTGCCTGAATGAGCATGTTGTGTTGAGCTCTTCTACTCACCTTCAGGACTTTGAGGAGGTTCTTCTCAATCCTCAACTTCTGTTCCTCCTTCAAGGTTGAAGCTGCAAGAGAGAATGACTCAACCATCACCTCTTCCACCTAATGCCATTACATTGCTGTCAGGTCCTTTTCAGACTCAGAATACTTTATCGTCCATGAAATGGACATCAAATGGACATTTGTCTCAGGCACTGGCAAATGAAAACAACCTTTACTGTACACAGTACAACATTGTGTGAGTGGTATGTTCTTCCACTGGCTTGTGGTCCACTTAAATATCAGTTGTATTATAAAATAATGAGTTGAATATAAATTAAAATGAGGTGATGGTGGTTCTTTTGTTCTAAATACATGTGTATTCTATGTTTTCAGAGATAATTCTCCAGGGATCTCAACTTCTTCTGATCAACTAAATCAATCATTCATGATTCCACAGGACCAAGAATGACTTCTTTTGTCATTTACTTGTTCTTGAAAAATGTTCTTCTGTTTTTTCACTAATGACATGGCATGTGCTTGTATGTCCCACATTGTACCTGTGGTTTTACAGTTTCATTTGAATGTTCTCCTGTATCCTATCTCCTCGATCTTCTTGTCTTTCTTCTTTACTAATGATTGTGATGTATTGTGCTCTTAGGGTGCCTATTATCATCTGGCTGGGGACAACAGCTGGAAATCAGCCATGTTGGCTAAAGCTGCTGTTTTTGTTACAGTTCATTAATGGGGACTGTCCATGAAACCATAAACTAAACTAATAAGATAAAGAAATATCATGATAAATCCTTGTTGTATGATTTACACACATGTTGCATCGCTAAACGTTTCAACCAAAAACAGGTGAGGTTAGAAAAGCCTGGTCAAAATGTGCATTAGCTTCATGGCAGCAGAGATGAACAACGCCTTACCCCGGCCCAGCAGCTCCATGCAGTATATGATGTAGTCTTTAACACTGGCCATCAGATAAGCACAGCGCAGCGCTGTGGTCAGGATGGCGCTCAGGAGGGCCCACCATCGCTCTGTGCGGTAGTCACACATCACATAGTCCAGCAGCCTGCAACACACACACACACACTCAGATGTCTTGCTCACAAACACACGTTAAGGAAACAACCTACCTAGTGCTGTTTGCAAAATACATCTCCAGACTGGCTCATCGCTTACAACCATCCACACGTGCATGCATGGCTATACTTCAGGTGTAGCGTCACTGCAAGCTCTTACTTTAGGGATTTGGTGTAGTCTTTAGCATGGTAGTATTCCTCTCCCATCTGCACCACTACAAAATAAACAAAGTTAAGGTTAAAACAAAACCAGGGCAACAATGTAATGATCAAAAAGGATGCTTTGATGAGCTCACTTTATCAGACTGCATCCACATAATGTGAGAAATGTTCACATGTTACACCAAAGCATCAGCATGTCTACCTGATCAGTGAATGCACTGATGAACTCACAACAGCAGATACCAGCAGTCAAATGAAGACACTTCAATGACTGGAGGCACTGAGGGAGCTCCATGATACTCACTGAGATGACTCTTCATCCGGGGGCACTTGTACTTCTTAAACTGGGCGACAGCATTACTGAGGAGTGCTATAATCAGCTCCTATTGGGCAGAGACATGGAGGAGCATCTTCAATACAGCAGTAGCACATAATGAATCTGAGCTGTGGTGACAAAGATACAATATGTGTATTTTTGAAGACAGAGGAGCCTTTTGCTCCCTAGGTTTCTCCTAATGAAAACATTGCTACTACCATACTTTCTACAATCAAAGCACAACACTGACCACCTTTCAATCATTTTAAACTTAGTAACTCACACAGAATTTCAAGTTTTGTTGTAAGAATTCTGTGTATTGGTATAAAAAGCCACTGTGTGCAGGATTTCAGAAATGTTACTTTGGCGCTCCCCAGTGCAAAAAAGAAACAAGATGCTTTTGAACTAACATTGTTGCAGAAAGTGCACACATTTCACAGGGATTGAAACACCACCAGAAGATGCTAAAATGACATATAGTCAGATAGATAGATAGACAGACAGATAGTGCCAGTGGTTTGAAATGTTCTAACTGAAGGCATGAAGAATAGGGAAGCAGTGAGCTACATTATGGCCACAGCTGTGTGCTCTTACAGAGTGTGGCACATCTCTCTCTTTCATCTGCTGGGCCAGAATC
Source organism: Notothenia coriiceps (assembly GCF_000735185.1). Taxonomy (NCBI): domain Eukaryota; kingdom Metazoa; phylum Chordata; class Actinopteri; order Perciformes; family Nototheniidae; genus Notothenia; species Notothenia coriiceps. The sequence continues at coordinate 24,280 of NW_011355145.1, forward strand.
CCCGTCTTCTCCTTCTCGGCATCTGGAGGATCAATACCTGGAGATACAAAAAAGCAGGAGCCATTAGCCGTAAAATTCTAACACAGTGTGTTTGGTGTGTGTGTGTGTGTGTGTGTATGTGTGTGTACGTACTCTGGTGTCCTTGTCTCCATGCTCTCTGGCCGTAGAAGTCCAGTCCCCCACTCTGGGTGTCCACTGGTTCAGGGCTGGGAAGACTCGCCTGGAACAACCAGTTTCAAAGTTTCAAGAAAACTTTATTGTCATAAGCAATTCAAATCTTAATCTCAATTTTCACACAGCTATTTCTGTCACTCCATATGTTCAACATGATGTATCCATGACAGCTGGCTGTGTGCAGCAGGTATGAACCCTCTGATGGGCAGTCACAGCAGCTGTCTCACCTGACAGAGCTGCTGGGCCAGCTGTTTGCGGTCCTGGCTGTAACAGGCCGCCTGCTGGTAGTAGAAGCCAGGGTTCTGGGTCTGGATTGCTGTCAGACCCAGCTTTATGGCTTCATCAAAGAGCTCGCCAAACGACTGGAACCTGTGGAAAGCAAAGAGGAACAAACAGACAGGGTTAGGGTTAAGACATACAGGCTCCCAGTGGAGAGAGACGTATTCAGATGTTTTACTTCAGTGAAAGTACCCATACCAAATGTTACGAAGACAACAAGTTTATGTCCAACAATCAAAATGTAAGTGAAAGTACAGAAGTTTTGGCATCAAACTATACTTATTACCAGGGTAAAAGTATCTTATGCATAATGACCCATTTCAGAATCATATTAAATGACTGGATAATGATTACTGGTGCATTAACCTGTTCATCACAGCTGGGAAATGTGGAGCTAATGTTAATTACTTAATAGACGCTTTCACACCAAGTACTTTGCTGTACTTAGTTCCCAGTACTTAGTTCTGATGAACTTAGTTCATCAGAACTAAAGAGCAGATTCGTGGGGAAGGATTAGGCAAATGAAGCCGCTGACGTCACTTCTTCTTCTGCTGCTTGGGTTTACTCCACCGCGCCCATGTTTGTTTTTGTGTTGCCATAAGTTAGTCTCTCTGCGTTTGTGCGCTGGGCTAATGCTAATAATGCTTATGCCAGCAAATAAAATGGCGGCTTCACAAAACTTTTCCGAGTTTCACGGGGCGTGGTTTGCAATCCGCCCAGCCAATCAGAAATGGGAACCTTTTTCTCCCATGAAAGTACCTGCTCTCTAGCAGGGACTAAAAAGGGGATGAAAAGGTTCTCATGAACTAAGTTCTAGTTCCGGATTTTTTTGGTGTGAACGCAAAATGTCAAGAACTATCGGAACTATACTGGGAAAAGTACTCCGGTGTGAAAGCGCCTTATGAGACACTAAAAAATGAAATTGCCCAGATTTTTTTTAAATAACATTATATTGGTAGGTAAGTGATTCAAACATATGATTATTCCGGGAGCTCGTGCATATTCAGATGTCCTTGTAGTTGTTTTATCAGTGCTTTTATTTTGTATAAACAACAACAGGACTTCCGGTTGTGTTCTGGATAACTTCACACTTCACAGAGCTTGATTAGGGTTAGTCCCATCGCCATCCCACACACCCAGCACGAATTGTGGAAAGTGAAATCTTTCCGGGAAAAGAGTGAGTGTGGGAATGTGTTATTGGGAGGTAAATAAACACACTTACAGCACATAAAAAAACACCAAGGCTGGGGCATCCTCAGCAACGTGCGTAACTCCTGCTTTATTGTTTAAAGGTCCCATGTCATGCTTTTCTGGTTATTACTCGTCCCCTTGTGTGTTATGAAGCTTTTTCTGCATGTAAACGGTCTGCAGATTCACAAACCCTCAAAGTACACCCTGTAGCGAGTAAAACTCTAAAGGCCCTGACGCACCAAGCAGTCACCAGAGAATTCGCCGACGCCGACTGTTGCGTCGCCGTGTTCTCCTGCGTCTTGGCCATGTGTCGCACTGGAACACACCGCAAAGACGGAGCTCCAACAAGCCGTTAAGGACAGAGAGTGAATACACATACTATACAGAGATGCTGTATGAGAAACCAATGTGAGTTTGGAAAATTAAACAATATAAATCTATTCTAGTAGACCTCAACAATGGAATTATGATCAGTAGAAATGGCCATGACATGGGACCTTTAAGAAAGATTTGTTTTAAATGCAGCAAGGTAGATAGAACCTATTTATTCAATGTTTAGTTTCTATCATTTCTAATAAAGTATATTCCAGTATGTATCCTCACTGTTTAGACATCCATGCAGAGTGCTCGAAGGCCAGCTCAGCGCTGCCGATCTTCTTCTTGCACAGGTCGATGTGCTTCCTGAACTGAGCGATGGCATCTAGAGGAGTGTTGTGCTGGAAACACAGGCGGCAGATCTGAAGAGAGAGAGACAAAAAAGGTGATTAACGCTCAGTAACAAAAGACTTCCAACTGGTTTGGGCTGAATCCTTAACTGTTCCAATCATGAGACACGAAGCCCCCAAGTTGAATCACATTCTTTGTGTCAAATCATTTTCCTACAGACGGTCCAAAACGTACCTTATAGTTGATGAATCCAGCCATAGTTTTGATCTCCAACATGTTGGTCTCGTGGGCCCGGAGCTCATGAACCAGACTGTATGCAGTTCTGTAGTACCTAAACACACAAACAATCATTCAACACTTTGTTTGAGGGCTTGGAGTCTGTCGTATTACATGTGCAATACAAACCTCACAATTAATAAGAGAAAGAGGGACAGCTAGGATAAACCATACAGGTCAAACAATTAAGATATATATTAGCCAGGATCCTTTCAAATTGTATTTTAAGTAGGAAGCCACAGTTCCTTTTATATTTTCAGTTAAGACAACAAACAGGGAAACTGGATTTGTTTGAATTCAACCCGCCTTTGATAAGTGTGATGTCTCATCGATTCCTATCCGGAACTGATCGCAACCAACACCAAAGAACAGTCCATCATTCATTTATAGGCTCAGACTTACTTGAGAGCATTCTGGGTGTCCTGTTTCAGCTCACTGAGGAAGGCGATTTTAAACTGGTGTCTGACAAACAGCAGCTGGGAACATCAAAGGGGGACAAAAGAGAAACAAGGACTCTGTGAGGAGCGGGCTTTTCAGAACAGCTCAGTGTGGTGCAGTGATGATGTATATTTGCTGTCCGACCCAGAAGTTAGCATCACTTTAAGTGAAGGGCTCCCTTCGCGATGGGATTTTTCCATTGTATATTGCAGAAAATAAGCTCTGTGGCAGACACATGCTTATGAAACTTACACCTATAGAGTTCATCAGGAGAGTCTCCACATATTAAATAACTACTTTTATCATTTTTGAAGCAAAAATGCAATAAAAAGCAGTAAAAAGCTTTTGCAATGTCCTAAATTAACTACATCATGCTAAGCTAAAGGAGGCTAATGTTTGGCATGATGACGTTCAGTAGTCTTACAGTATTTAGGCACTTCTTCACAGCCACTGTTTTTTAAGACATATAGAAGCTTTGAAAATACAACAGCCGGGTAATTACTGGTGTATTTTATGAAAATCTCTTCAGCTTGTGTTTACCACAGACCTTATTTTAGGCATCTTACTATAAAGAGCGTTCAATACAGTTGACTTTGAGCAGGGAACTAGATGAAAAAATATGCTAACCTGTAGAAACTGTAGTTACATCTGCTCTAGTTGGGTTGCACTGTTACCTGATGTGTTGTCTTGTTGAGGAACTCTTTATGGGATTTGACTCGGCGGATCTCAGTGTAGTAGTATGTCTGAGAGTGTTCATAGAAAGCATTCTCCAACCTGCAGAATTACAGGGACGATCACATTAACACACACATCATCTGGAAGAAATGTTCCCGTTTTGTATTTGCTGCACCTGTTAGACATGCATCTCCTTGTGTGAAGACTGCACAAAGGTTAATGGACTATTGGTTTCACAATATGAATAAGAATGCATTTAGAAAATATATTTACATCACTGTGTGGCAAATGTTTGCAAAATTGAAAATCCACGAATGCATTGTTTCCCACTGTTATGGTTTTCTCAGCTAAGCTCTTCAATTAAAAACACCATTTCCATTGAATTCAAGTGGAGAGCCATTTGGATGATTTCTCATACATTGAAAAATATGTATTCATATGGCATTAGTGAGATGGCAACTACCTTATGATGTAGCCCACTAAGTGGTCGGTGTGTGGCAGCACGAACAGACTCTTGCCGGACAGATCACAGGCGTTACAAAGAGTCGCTGCCCTCTCTGAAGCCACCAGGTCCTCTCCTGGGCAGGAACACAAGGGGTGTAACATAGATGAGAAGCTGTCAAGTTGCTGTGCAGGCTGTGGCTCAGGAAGTAGAGTGGTCAGTGGTTCAACCCCTGGCTCCTGTGGTTAATATTTGAGCATGGGCAAGATACTAAACCCCAAATAGATCCCTAAGGCATGGCTAGCAGTGTGTGGGCAAATGCTCTCTTGTGGTGCAAAAGAGCTTTGATTGGTCTCAAAGATATACAAGTGTTCTATAAGTACAGCGTAGAAATGCAGTCATTTAACATTAGCCGCCTAATGTCTAAAGCTTCATCAGTTATAATGATATGATTCACAAGAGGTTATGCTGAGTTTTGAGATCATTACAGAGCTGATCAAATGTTTGAGTTTTTCAGAACACATTGGAGCCTCGTTAATGAAATGTACCAGACATTATTGTACTGCTCCCGCCAGAAAGGAAAGCAGGGAAACACAATATTTACCCTACCATTGCATTGGAAAAAACAAGGCAACATATTCAATTGAACCATTTCAAGTGCACTCTATTCCATGTATTCTGTGTTTGCTGTTGTTTGCTGTTGTGCTAGCTTCTCCCCTTTCCCTTTCTACCTCTCCTGTGCTCTGCACTCTACTAGCAGAGGCTGTCGTTGCCAATATTAGCTGCTCTTTCTGACAATGTTGATCTGAAGAATGGCCATGCAGGCTGGCATTGAGGCTGATGGGAGAAGCAGTGACTTAAAGCAGGAAAGAGAAAAAGAGCAAAAGTAGGTATGTTTACCTGGAGGTAGAGGAGTTTTCTTCTGGATCAGAACTACAGCCACCTTGGTGTTCCTGCCCTGAAGGCTGGTCCTAAAGACAACACAGATGACTGCAGATAAATGTGCTGCTGTTATGTTTCTGCTAGGGGTGTGAAGAGATGACCTGCAGGATAGTGTCCATTCCCAATGCTTTTCTTGTACACTATATCCCAGGTTTTAAAGCTATAAGTCATTGAATAAAGTGGAATTACAAACATCTTTAACAATGCTACAACAACAGTCTTCTGGCAGAGATGCATTACCTAGCATTTATCCAAAGTTATTACTTTGTCAACATAATAAGTGTAAGTGGATGATGGTAAGCCTGATCAAACAGAAGCCTGAGGCATCAACCAGCACTCTAACCCTAGTCACCCATTAACATCCTTTCTAAAAACTAAAATAATGTTCACCTACCTTACAATCTCCACTTTAGTGGCACATTCAGATTGTTTCTCTTTCCATGTTGGGTCGTCCCAGTCCAGCTCGTAGAACAGAACAACCAGAGCTGGTACCAGGTTCAGGTGTTTATGCATCCATCCTGTTTTCAGGATGCCTTTAGGGATGTACCACTCATAGGATGTCCGCTACACAGACAGACAGAGAACAACTGGTAAAGATACATACTGAACAGACTGCAGCGCTTATCTCACATGGGGACTTCACAACTGGATTTATTTGGTGTTTTTCCAACATCTTAGTTAAAACTGAAACACTTAGGCCCCGGCCACACGAGGACGATAACGGTCGTATCTGCTACAGTTCACTATCAGATAGACGGTTCGGCCACACGAGGCCGACATGGAAACGCAGAAAACGATAACGGGTCCCAAGGTGGGTAGATCTGCAAACGAAACGCTCTGGGGGGGCAAACGGCTCCGTGTTTACGCCTATACGATCATGTCCTGATAACGTTGAAGCAATAGCCCCGCCTCTCCTGCTCAGAGATCAGCTGCCGGGCTGTCAGAAGAGGGGGAGGAAAAGAGAGGCTCCGTTTTTTATTCTTATTTTATTATATAGAGTCGTTATTCATTTGTTTTAAAGCTCAATGAATAACAAAGAAGACCTTTGACCGGCACTTTTCTAATTTTGTCCGGAAGATTTCAACTTTAACGGACGGCGAAAAAAAATCTAACTGAAACTCTGCTGCACGGCCTCCTCGTCCCTTGGAAGAGGCGGAGAGGTGGGTGTTTGTTTGTCATCTGCTGGTGGACTAACCGGAGAGATTTAGAGTAGGAGCAAACGCTTGCCCCGGGGAGGGAGAAAAAGAGCCAGACCGTCCATAGCGGAGAATAAACAGAAGGGCGACCATGACAACCATGAGCGGGAAGTCTTCTTCACTGCTTTTGTGGCAGTAGTACAGCGCCACTTACAGGCCCGGCATATGTACTACAGCGTCTCCAGCGCTTTCGAGCGGTCTCGTGTGAACGGACCATAGACTGTATATATAAATGGACGTAGGGTCAGTGACGTCACCCATAGGATTCTGCAGAGTTGCCGAGAAGCCCTTATTAGGCGGAGTCGGCCACTAACGGCTCGACACTGACGTCAGAGTTCAACTCCCGCCAACTGCCTGTTGCGTGTGGACGGAAGACTTTTTTGATATCAATTTCGGTCCGTTTGCGTTATTGTCCTCGTGTGGCTCCAGCCTAAGTTCATTGATACAAAAATGATCTCCTACTGTTTTGATAGTAAATTCATAATTTAAGTATTTTCGATAAAGGAAATAATTTGTTTTTTGCACCCTTAATCTTAACACAGATGGAGATGATTCGCAAGTAAGCAAATAAATGTTATACTGTAAGTTGAGTTTGTTGGGATATTTTATTGTGTTTTTAAGTACATGGATTACAGAATCCAAAACAGGATTATTGCCCAGCACGTTTACACATACAATAAATTAGATTTTGTATATAACGATGCATACACAAACACAGTAAGAGGAATTTGTTTGTAAAATAAGGAAAAAAACTCTTATCTCCATCTACTGCTCACCTTAGTGCGACATTTGGGGTATTCATGGTCTCCTGGGAGGACTTTGAAAGAGATGGGAACTCTGTCAGCTCGCCGGTTGACGCAGAAGGCGTCCCAGATGGCCCGGTGCACGGCATTATAAACCACATCCAGACCGGTTAGAGCCACGAAGGCCATGGGACGACAACATAGCTCTGGAGGAAGCTCCCACTGGGAACCTGCCATCATGATGGGTTATCAATGGATCCACCTACACAGGACAAAACAACATTACTGTAAAAGAAAAATATTTTATGAGATGATCTTACTGTACTGAATACAAAGCTACAGCATGTTAGAAATGTCTATTAAATGAGCTTAGAGATGTTCTAAAAATAATTGGGATGTTTTTCAGTTTATATATTTAAGGGATAACAAGTAGTTATTACATAATATACTTTTTTTTCCAAATAAAAAAAAGCGTTATTGTCAATTGCACACAGCTCCACCAACAACGCAACATACAGAAAACACAATTTTTTACAAAAAAAGGGGGGGTACAATTATCAAAAAGGGAATTTCAAAACAAAGTTGTCATTGAACCACCAACATGAACAGCAGATCACCCTGCAGGTCACAAGACTTAAAGCTTAGCATTAGCTGAGCTAAGAGCTAGGTAGCTGCTAATGGTGACAGGTGAATTGTTTACATCCTGTTAAACCCAAGCTCACTGGGATTTACAAATTATATGACACGGACACTTATATTAGCTAATCAAAATTAGAGTGACACATTTTTTTTGTTGGCAAAGTAAATACAGAAGCCGTTAGGAAGAAAAGCGGAAGTGGAATAACCCGACTCGGCTAACGCTACTAGCCTCAATAAAAACGATACATCAAACAACATGACGTTACCTCAGGTGCATTACTTCAAAGGACTGGTAATGGGGTTAGGTACAGCTAACTCGGTAGAGTTAGCTAGCTGCACTTCATAGGCGGTTGGGATGTGCTGTTGTTCAAAGTAAACGCTAGCAAGAGAGGTTAGCTGTGGGTGAGGTTAAAGTGTAACTGGCAAATGCCCGTTTAGCTTCAGGCCTCCTGGCCTAGTTCCACCCAGGTCCCAACGATGGGCAACGTCCCACGGCTATGTCAATCACCGACTTGCCACATTAGACAGAAGCACAAAATAATAGTTAGCTCATCTAGAAGCTGTTGATGAAGCAACAACAACTAGCTTGTTAGCTATCGGTGACGGACCTTTAATAACACCTCCGGTTCTGCTTTTCAAAATAAAGCACTCACTGACAAACGTCATTATTTGCAGATGACAGTCAGTACATTATCTTTAAACAAAGAAGGCAGTGAAAAACGACTCAAAATAATTTGGAGAATAATTAAGACTAATAATGATCAAAATAATATTCCTCCAGCTCGACACAGCTTCCATGAAGAATACAAATCAATCTAAACCAGAAATATAGAGAATATAGGCCTAATAACAATAAATAATAAAATATACATGCATAACCTATATAAGTAAAAATGTGGATATTGTATTGCGATATAAAACAACAGCAAATATGTAAAAACATGTACAGTAGTATTGCAATGTATGGTTTATGTGATTTAGTTTTGATAACATATGAGATGTGTTTCATGTTTATCAGTTATTTTTAAATTATTATGACATAGTATTGCAGAGTTTTGATAATTGCACAAGTTATTGTAAGTAAAGTCCGTATTTCACAGTTTGGTGTGGGTTTATGGCTGCTTAGGGGGGGAGTCCAATGGCCAGTCTGTTGACAGTGTGATGCTCTGTGGGAGGAGTGAAACAGTTTGGCCCCAGGCAGAAATGACTTCCTGTGGGGCTCTGTGCTGCAGCTTGGTGCCCTGTGTGGAGGAGTATTGCACTGAATGTTTGAGCACCACTTCATGCAAGACATTTCCCAAGATGACATGTTGCAGCGCCTTAAAAGGTGAAGATGTTGTATCTGCTTGAGGTGCAGCAGAACAACTCAGGTCCTGCACGTTTTGTATATCTTCTGAGCAGGGAAGAAGAAGGGCAGTGCTGTCTGGCTGCTAAAAAATGGGAGGAAAAACCATAAATTATCCAGGAGGTGTGTTATGTTGGTTGTAAAGAAAAAGATTGGTCTAATAAATAGTTGTTGAGAAATCCGTTTGAGATCTAGAATTAGTGTTTTCAGGGATTCAAAGTTCTTGTCAAGAAGGATTACATGAGGTACAGAAAAACGGATAGATACAATTAAAAACAAAAAAGATTCAGCTCTGGCATATGCACACATTGGTTCCAGGTTCAAACTAAACCCTATCACTGATAGGGTTCTCAGGAGAAATTAAATAACACTTGCAGTGTACTTCTGATAACAATATTTGTTTTCAAACAACTAAAAAATATACTAAAATTATTAAAATATATCAATCATAACAAATAACTGTACCTCGCTGCATTAAAAACACCTGAACAATTATCCGACCACGGTAGATGCCTGGTTTTCATATTCACATCAGTGTTATTCTCTTGAAGTTTTAAGTATTGTATATGTTGTTCTTAAAGTTTGCCATTTTACACAAGTAATTGTTTGTATATTGTCCTTGTGTTTTGTATAACATTGTGATTTTTAACATTATTTAGGTAAATGGGTTTTTTGCCTCTTGCACATTTTGTTATCTGTTATGTTTGCGTTTTTTTTTTTATTGTGCAAAACCCATTTAATTGAAAAACACTCTATTTATCTAAATAATTAACTTGATACATGTTTTGTGTTCTGGATATAGTTAGAATGGGGGAATAAAGGAGGGAATAAAACAGCACATGAGGCTGCGTGGAGCTCAGCTGACTCTCTGCATAAACAAATGCTACATTTAGGTCTGCAGCAGGAGTATCCTATGGAGCAGCCCGACAGATGCCCTGCAGCTTCCTGTGCTCCTGCCCTGCTCAGCAGCACAGCCCCTGCTCCAGAGGACATGAGCAGGCTGCAGCATGGGACAGCATCCGAGGAGCGGGCGGTGCCCCTGCCTGTCTGAAGGTGAGTCTCCACGCTACATCTCTCTGTTTGGTGCTCTAATAGGTAGCAGTTGTTTTAATATAGCCGACTGTCTGATTAGCTATTTAACCTTCAGATAAGGTTAGATAAGGACTCCCTGTATGCGACCCTTTGGCTGGTCGCAGTTCTAGAGATGTAGATGACGATGTGGTTTTGGTGTAGTTGGACAGGGTGGGGAGGATCATGCAGTGAATCAGCGTTACTGTAGGTGATGGTGCTTTACGGTGTACCATAAACCCCGACTGTGTCCTGCATGAAAAGTGACAAGCCAAACTCCATTGAGAAAATCTCGCACTTTGACGGTTCTACCTATAGGCAGTGGCGGACTGGCCATCGGGACGTTCTGGTGTTGTGTCAAATTATGCACCCCCGTCGTGAAATGATTTTTAGTCCGCTTGCCTATAGGTAGGCACAATTAAAAAAAAAATACTAAACCCAAAATGTTTCAGAAAAAGGTAGAGATGATTTAATACAATAATATCCTCTTACGTTAAAAGTTTGGAAATGTTTCGCATTATTATTCCTGCGGCGGAACACACTGCGCCTCACTTGCCATTGGCAAACTGCGTGTTACCTTGTTAAAGGTAATGTGAATTACACTTGGGAATGGTGGTAATTGGCTTTTTGCGTGAGCCGAACTAAAGCAGCGCCAAATGATTTAATTTAAAAATATTCATAGGCTACCTTGTTTTAGACCTTGGTAGCTGTCGAACGTAAACCCGCTGCAGATTGAATATTTTTCGAATGACGTCTGGTGAGTGCGCCTTGGACTCAGCTATAATTAAAGAGCAGCGGCACGTTGGGAGAGGAGTGGCTGTAGGTGAAGAGGACTGAAATACTTCCATTAACTGTGGACAGGCTTGTATTCAGTGCTGAGAACATGGACAGAATAGCATGTTCTGGAATGTAGAGGAGTCGCTTCAGTCGGGGGGAAGAGAGCTCAGTTCCCAGGCCTCCCACGGGACGTTATTCAAATATTCATCAGATGGAGCTCATGTCAGTGCTGATGGAGTAACGTGGAGCGGAAGTCACGCACACAAGTTTCGCTAGAGCTGTCTCCGTCTCTGCTCACTGCGGCTATAGAGTTGATAGGGAGTTGTGCGTGGAAAAGTGATATTTAACATGACAAAAACGTAGGCTATGTAAGGAAATCTTCCACACCAAACACATTAATCTCTAAATAAAGAAATATACTTATGGCTATCTTAGACTTAAAGGGGACCTATCATGCAAAATGTACTTTTGGATGTCTTTTATAGATATATGTCCCCGGCAGGGAAGTGCACAGACATTTTGGGGGGCGGCTGCTCAAGTGAGAAAAAGAGCACTTCCCATAATCATTTATAAAAAAATGTTTTAAAACAAAAAGTTAAATATAGTTGCACATCTCTGACTTACTGACCGTTTATTTGTAATACCCTCACACTCAAGCAATTGTTTAATACTCAACAGAATTCTACAAAAATAATCAGCAAACACAGAGACAATGGTCTTCTTTAGTGTTCACTAAGCACAAGAGCAGACAATAAACTAGTCAAATTAATAGTTATTAAATGAGCAGCCAACAATACAAATTGTGAAGTTACTGTTTAAGGACATTGCAGGCAAACATATCGGTTTTTCATGTACTTGTTATTTTGGTCTATTTTGCTTCCATGTTTTCTTTCACTCTAATGGAAATAAAACTAGTAACTGCAAATTAGGTGTTAACTATAGTTAATGGGCATACAATCAACATGATAAATTGCCTTAGCTAAACCTGGAGCTAACTTATCCATGAGCTAGTAGCCTATACCTCAGTTAACTATATTTGTTATTGTCTTTTAGCTAATTAGCTGTACACTCGAGGCACTGGCAGTTTAGTAATTTGTTAATCACCTTCAAAATAAGCCAAGAAAAACCGGCATAACATGGGACAGTAAAGTGGGAGGTGCTGCTACCTCTCTGTCTGAAGGGACTGATGTCTGCACCGCTGTGCAGGAGACGTGGAGGGAGGGAGAGCTAAGGAACTTCACAGTCTAATCTCCCGACCTGATATTGAAATGTTGTATTCAATCAATATATTTTTGGAAAGGCAAACTTTGCGCAAACAGCAGTAGATATATTCATTTATAAAAAAGAAAAAAAGGGGGAAAAAAGGGCACTTTGTCTGGAGGAAGAAAAGGGGCAGGGGCTCAAGCCCACTTTGATGTCTATGTGTGCGTGTCTGGTCCCCGGTGTGTAACGGCCCGTACACAGCGGCGTGCGTTGAAAGCTTCACCATTCACTTTGAATGGGGTGACGTCACTTTTCGCCGAACTGCATTGTGGGAAGCAAAGCGGAGCTTTGCTGGCGTGGCTCGCTGCAAAGGTTGAGCAATGTTCAACTTTTGAAGCCTCGGCAGAAGCGTCAGCCAATTGAATCATATGCCAGTACAAGCTCTAGCCAATCAAACTGCTGCTTGTGTGTCAGGGGCGGGAGATTCATGTGATTGGTTGTTAGTCGAGTTTCAGACACGCCCGCCGGCAAGCTTCAACGCATGCCGCTGTGTCAGGGAACTCACACAGCGTCAGAAAATAAAACCCTCTCTCTTTTTCTCCGTACCCAAATCTCTAAAAACGGGGGTAGCCTACAACGGAGCTGATCCAGATTTGCATCCGATATGACGTAATATCGGAAATGTGGACCCACGGCACTATCAGAACTTTCTGATAGTGCCGTGGGTCCACATTTCCGATATTACGTCATATCGGATGCAAATCTGGATCAGCTCCGTTGTAGGCTACCCCCGTTTTTAGAGATTTGGGNAGAGAGCTTTAATAAACAAAAGCTGATCAACATAAACATGGCAAGGATATACATGAGTAACACGAGGAAGATAACATACCAAAAACGATCGTGACCAACATGAAGGGAGACTGCTACTTTGTACCAAGGCAGATTCTCAGAGCCATACACATGAGCTGTACACATGCTGCGTTCTGTGCGTAGCTGTGTCTTTAGTTGTAAGCCCAGTGGCGATCTGTTCATCCGTCATATCATACAATAAAGCCATAGAAAAGAATAGGACACAGCATTAAAAGTTATTCTGGGTCTTTGTGTGTAATAACTCGGCTGTGTGGCACGACGAGCGCATTTTGTGTGAGCGATAGAGAGAGTGAACGAGAGAGCGCTAACGTACATAAGGAGTTGTCTCTACAACAAGGAGGAGGAGAGCTCTCTCCTGTCAGACAACATCTTATAACGTCAGCTCAGGGAGGTAAAGGAGTGTTTAGATCGTTGACTTTAGTCTAAGTTATCTCATGTAAACAAGTATTTCAAAGGCACACCTTTTATATGATCATTATAAAAAACAAGAGAATAACAGGTATAAAATAATTCCAACTCATACTTTAGGACAGTAAAACAAAAATACAGTTTAAAAGGGGAGTGATTTGTAAAATATGCATAAAGAAAAAGTAAGTCTGTTTTAAACAGTGCTGTTTCACATGGGTGTTGTTGAGAGATGTATCCATAGATTTAGTCCCTAACTTTGCTCTCAAAATGCATCAGATAGATCCATTTAATTTCAAGATTTAAAAAAAAATCACCACCTGCCCAAACCCCCCGTCAAATTGTCCCACCCACATTGAGGATGCTTGCTACGCCCATGACCGTGACATAACACCAAGATCGTGACAGAACCGCCCCCTCAAGGGAAATATTCCAGATGTCCAAACAAAGTCCAAACTTCGAAAAGGGTGGGTGGAGGGGGTCCGGAGGACGGGTCTGGACAGCCCAGAGGCAAGGCAGAGGAACAGGAGGTTGTTTAAATGGGCAAAGCAGAGTTCATGGTGGGGCGAAGGCCACAGCGGCCGAACTCAGGGGGCCGGGCATGAGGGCGAAGGCAACAGCTGGAAAAGTCAGGGGGCCGGGCTCGAGGGCGAAGACCACGGCTGGAGAACTCAGGAGGCCGGGCAAAAGGTCGGGCAAGAAGGTGGCGACGGGATAGCTCCGGAGGACGACGTACGCTGCAATGGGACCCCTCCAGTGTTGATAATAATAATAAACAGGAATTATATTTGCAAAGTAGCCTACTTTGTTTGGAAAAAAAAATTTTCACTCCTGTCGGTTGGTGGGGGGGCCTCATCTCACAATGTCGCTTGGGGCCCCAAGTTGGCCAGGGGCGGACCTGACTGGGTTGTATCAGTACGTTCTGCCTCTGCCTCCTTACTTGGTCGGGCCGCTCAATTGTTAGCTTCACAGAGGCCTTCCGGGATATTTTATCCTGGGGGAGTCCCGAGGCAGTTGCAAGGTACCGACAGGCCCGATCAGTGGCCAGCCGTCAAGGCTCTCTAGGCCTTCTCTGAGGGTCTAAGATATTCTAAAAAAGAATATTTGAAAACATAAAAAAAAAAAATGTAATTGACATCAGGACAGCAGAAAGCTTACACATCTTCCGGCGCAGACTAAAAACTCATCTCTTTCGACTCCACTTCGAGCAATACAATTACTAACAAAGCACTTATATACTAATAAAGGACTGGCTTATCTAAAGCTAGTTGAGTAGCACTTGAAATTTTTTGGCTCTACATGTATGAAACCTGATGTACTTATATGATTCTGTTTTCTTCAAGTTTGTATCTTCTTAGTCGAACGCACTTATTGTAAGTCACTTTGGATGAAAGTGTCAGCTAAATGCAATGTAATCTAATGTAAAATATATATTTTTTAATATTGTTTGAGTTATATTTTACATTAGTTTTACCAAAATAACTTGATTTAATTGTATTTAAAATAACATTTCCAAAGAAATAAATCCTCCGCCCGCTTTTAAGTTTATGCATATCACATGCAGCATGTGTGTTATAGTGGTGCAGTGACGCGTCCTAAAACCCGGAAGTAACTGCACATGGGTTCCCTTGACAAAAAAGCAATGGGATTTCTCCATAGGATTTTGGAAAATAGCTCGAAATAAGGTCTGTGAAAACGAACCTGTTAGATAAATGCACGTTTTGTTCAGCCGGATAATATCCACATGTCTACCCTAATTTTCAAATGTTCAAATCACAAATCTAATCGATATATTTATGATCGATAGATTTATGATTAACATAAGTAGGTATAATAAAAAAAAGGGCTTTAGTTAATTTACTTTTTTGTGACCCCTCCTGTTATTAATTGATAACATTACATTACATTAATTGATAAGCCTAAAACATGCACTTGTCAAGGTTCAGAGGCAAAATTTGCAAATATGGCGCCTTCCTATGTTTTGTTGTTAGGTCGCTCCGACGCACGAAACGGTGCACACTGTACGTGTGTCGACCCAAATTACCGACGTTCGAAAAGCGGATGGCCCTTCGCGCTTATTGTGCCCTTCTCACCGTTGTAAAGCTACAGATCAACCCCGCCATAAATACTTTCTGTAGTAACTACAACTATACGTAGTTTACTTTCGTCACCTTCAATCTTCGTAAATACATTGTGTCTTATTGCAAAACTAAAACCTGTAAAGTACCTGAAATTGTTTATCTGGCTTTTGTAAAATTTTTTTTTATCATATTATGAAATAAGGCTCACGACCGAACGAAGAAAAAGAGAAACTTTCAGTAGTGTAATTGCCGCTAACATTATGTGCAAAAGTCGACGTATTTATAATGTATAGACGGCGATCGAAGAGATAAATATCCGTCGCGGACTACTCTTCTGAAGCAACTGTTTGCTACTCGCTCCGACGGCGGTGTGACTTTGCCCTGCACCTAGTATTTGATAGTCGTTAATTTGTTGTAGAATGTCCAAAGAAAAGTGTTGCCTATGCAGAGAAACGTCCTAAGGTGTGAGAAGCCCGACTGACAATAAAAACCTAGGTTACATCTATCCGACATAAATGTGGATATTTCCACGTGTCGACTATCTTTACCTGTGGACCACCAACTTTCGTTACAATAACTTAAAGTAATAAAATAATAATCATATTCCTCGGGATATTCATATAAGGTAATGAGCAGAGCTAAGAGATGATTATCAATTAAATTTCTGGACGTATATATTACTGATAAAACGTGTAGGGAAAGTTCGTAAAGTTCTAAAAGATTCCAAAATAACTGTATAGTATAAGTAGTTTGCCGACATCAATAACGTGCTCTTACTTTTTGAAACCCAGCGTCCCGAGGAGAATAATAATGTTCTGTAGATAGTTATAAACACGTATGTGAGGTTGTCACGCATATTTGATACAAACTCATGAATAACAATGACTACTAGATATGTATACACATATGAGAATATCCTACGATATATCTATAAAGTTAGAGGCGCGAACAGTCCTATAACTTGCTTTAGTATTGATTTCTTCGTGTCTCTAAATGAATTTATATTGTGTCTTAACCACACAATATGATTTACTAAATGTTTATTTGTGGTGACGTATAAATGTTGACATGTGTACGACTACATTGCGTTTACCGAAGGTTGACCCTAGTTATTTCATATAGAATAGAATTCTACTAGCTAT
>NW_011355145.1:40876-52279 GCF_000735185.1 Notothenia coriiceps
TCTGAAAATGACACATGAACAGGTCATAGGAGACGTCTCAGGAGGAGGTATCATGTGATGTGATTTACGTACCAAAAAGACCAATTAGAAACCCTTACTATTTTCTTTGTTACAATTTGGTAATCAAAAAACACCGCCAGGGTCGGTATTGTGTTTGTCCCTCTTTATTTGTTCTCCTTAGTATTTTGTGTTGTGTCTGTATCGATCTAGTCTATATAATAATCAAACGTTGTTGTATCGACTAGTCATTAAGTAATAGAACTCAAGCAACGTTTGTTTGTTTGTTTGTTGTTGTTTCGTTTGTCTATTACGCTCGATGTAGTGGACGCGTCGTTGTCGGGTTACGCGGCTTTACGGGTGGGTGATCTTTGTCAGTAGTATGCTCGCTATATCGTCGTTGACGTTTACTTGTGTGGTGTGTGAAAGGGAGGATTCGTACAAATTGCGGTGTGTGTATAATAGTACGGTCGGATGTGTAGTTTACAGTGTACGAAGTAGAGAGATTTTCGATGATGAACATATACAAATTTGGCAGTAGCCAACTGTAAGAAATTCCATCATCTAATTGTTTGTTTTGCCACTTGACAACAAATATTGTACTCCGGAAGAGACTTTTGAAGGAGATTTGAGCCCCCATGGTGGCGACACATTGGGTGGCCCGCACGGCTAGGAGTGTCGTCTGTCCTTCGGAGCTGCATATAGAAGGAGGTCGTGGACATTAAAGACTAGGACGAGACGACGTGGCAGAGGACTGCGTCGTGTATCACACTTTTTGGCTTTTATTATATGCCGAACTTAAATTCGGAGGACCCGGGACATGACTGCTTCAGACCAAGTTGGTCTGGACCTAGACAAACCTTCAATCGGCCTAGACGAGATTAGTTTTGTATGCGCGAAGAGCGATTTGCCAGGATGGCTGTCTGTGCCCCCAATAGTCACCTCAGCGAGTTCGCGGTCCGGCACGGATAGATGCCAAACTCTCCAGCGCGCAAGTGCTACTGTTCCCCACCATAAACTCTCGTAGCTTGGTTAGTGTTTGTACGCTGTTCGCATGCTGTCGCGTCGCGCGCGCTCCTCAAAGACTTATTTCTCTCCCTAGTTGATATTACTCACTCCTGTTTATCTACCTCTCTGGCGAGATTTCGAATTTGTAGGGTGTACGGGGGAGCCGGCCTGCGATTCGTGTGCCATATAGGCCGCTTCGCTAGTCCTCGCTCTCGCTCTCTCCGTAGCCGCGTCGGACGTCCCACTTGCACTGGTGCCGACATTGGCTCGCTTGGCTCTCTGCGCGGGTGCAGGCGTCGCGGCAGATTCCTGTGCTAACTGAGATGGGAATGTGAAACTGAGTTGCGAAGGGAGACGAGCGGGATCCGTAGAACACCGACGAATTTTATGGGTATGACCGCGGCCGCTGCGTTATGTATACACTGTGACACCTCATAAACGTGCCGTCCTATGCCGAGTCGACTGAGGTCTATTCTCTTATACTATGGTAATACTACATTGCGGGCGTCTACATCGGATGACTCCCTGGCCAAATGAATACAACACCGCGTCTATGAAATCATCGAAAAGGCAATTGCGATTACAATAGTCTCTAGGAGGGCTCAACGAGAACTGTTACCTCCACTATAAGTTACAGTTGACAAGTGCAAGTCGTCAGTCAACCACAGAACCCGTGTCGGGCCGGCACGAAAGGACTTGCCGTCAAAAGACATAACGGAAAGGAGGACATTACTGAACCTAGCGAAATTCGAGACGTAGGTGCCTCCCGAGGACTTTCCAGTTCGTCCGTACGGAAAGTACTCAAGGCGGAGAACTTCGGACGTTGGATTGGACGAGGCCCCGTCCAATCGGCGAGTCGTGTATACTCGGAAGGTAGCGCGCCTCTACGGGATCGACGATTTTTCTCTTGGGCGTCGAAAATGTGTACAAGCAAGAAAACCGGTAAAATGTTGCCCCCGTTAGAAAGTAGGAAACGACACAGTGGGTCTAGAATCGCAAAACAAAAGGTTGTGTAGTTAACCTTCTTCTCGTTAGGGTATGGAGGTGGTCGTCCACGTCATAGATCCCTACCCACGGGCTACGTCCGTCCGACGTGCGTGGGACAGTCTTTCGTCCGTGGTCCGCATGGGACGACACCCGTCAAAACGTCTGACGCTGTAGCCCCAGTTGTCAGGTCCGAAACTGTAGTTAGTCTGAGACCCAGAGTAACCGCCTAACGAGTGTCAGGCACACCGCGCGACCCCCACGACGTGTACGCCCGTGGCACGTGTACTACCGAACGGCCCTGGAGCAAATCTAGGGTTCTCCGTGTTGTTCAGCTGCAGACCACTGACGGTAAGGGGCGGGACTCACCCACCGTTGGAGGCCATTTACCATGTCACGCGTCGACCGGGCTCACTGGAGGATGGTAGTGGCCACCAAGTGATTGCTACCGACGGGGCACCCTGTACTACCCCCCCCCTCGACGTGCCGGAAGGTATCCGTCCGCCCTGCGTCGACTGTCGGACAACACACGCAAGCGGCCCCCTCCCCGCGACCACCGGACGCATTTGTACGCGACGGTTTGCTTGACGACCGTCTGGCCCAGAGCCGCACCACGTCGAACGTCGTACGGATGCCAGCCCGCCCCCGCTCTTCGGGAAGGGGTGCCCGCAGAGCACGTGGTGAGATCGTCGGCCCCAGTTACCGACACAGTTCGTCGGAATAAGCATGCCGTACTCACCACCTTGTATACGTGCACCGCCGTCTCAGACGTAGCCTCCGAGCCACCATAGCGGCCCATGGGGCTGCCCACTCGCGGCGTTTTTCCACTAAACGCCCACCATAGAAAAAAGTTGTGCGAAAAAAGGCCCAAGCGAAAGGGCCCATTCTTCTTTCCTACTACGCCGCAGCCCCAAACGTCCCCAAACGGTATTATGCTTAGTTAGCACTCCCTCACTTACCCCTCCCTCCTCTGCCCTCCCACCTCCTCCACCCACTCCCCTCTCCGCCCGCGCCACGTGGAGAGGGGCGGGCGCCGTGGCGTCGTACTGCGCCCCCCCTTGGAGGACGTCCGCATACGATTAGACGACGACTCGCGGGTGTAAGCTTACTCGACCCACTTTGCGAGAGATTCGCCTTCTTAGGTGTCGGTAAAAGGTTATTGAGGAACAGGAGTTCTCGTTTTAGGCTGCAGACCCTTCGCGAGACAAACCACAGTAGGGTTCTACGTCTTTTATATGGATTGGGGGTCCGAAAAAACTCTGTTTATAAGCAACCTCTAAGAACCTCCTTACAAATTATGGTTAGGAGCAGAGGCGCACAGCAAACGCGAGATTTGCCCATTCCTAAGCATTTTTCCTTCCCTAATTCTTTGTGGTCTTATGTTCGAATTTGTATTAGAACCAAAATAACTTTTGGTGCTTTCCATTCGTTTATGTTTGTGTTTCCTTTGTGCTTCAGTGCAGACGTGCTCATTGAGGCCCAGAGTCCAAGGGGTGCCACAACTCTGGTCCGAGTTTGCCGGCCCAGTTTTATGTCATCGCCGTGGTTTCCTTTTTGTGTCCGAAGTAGTGTTTGTGTCCTCCCTCCCACACACGCACGAAATGGGTCTCCAAGTAGAATAACCGTCTCTGGTAGTGTACCGGCTGGTAGTGTAGCACCCATAAGGTTGAGGTTGTCTACCTGTACATGCATGTTTATACCACAAGGGGGCAGATCACCTGATGGTTCATCATTGTTTTATGCTGGAGATGAACAGAAGAAATGTGTCTGTGTGTTGTGCTTTGAGATCGTTTGAGATGCTGACATCTTGCACATGTGCCTTGTGGAAGTTAATAAATGAACGTTTTCTACACCTATAATACCCTTGCGGTCTGAGTGGTGTAACAGTAGCAGTCAAATTAGTACCGAGTCCAACAGTGTCAGTTTTATTAAGAACTTGTGGACAAAAATATTTGTATCACTCATTGAATATAGCAGGGAAAAAAATCAAAAGCAGCTGATTTGAAAAAACAAACTCGAGAGGTCGGCTGACCTGACCGCAGTGCAGAATCGCTGTATATTTGAAATCTCCTAACAATGTTGTCCATTTTAGAAATAGGCCTATTATATTTACAGCCCTTAATAACATTCATTTTCTGGGCTCAAAGTGTGTCTTGGCCGTTTTCATTGTGATCGCTAAATTCCCCTTGTTTATAATAATCACAGTTCCTTCAACAGGATACTGTAGTGATTCAAAGTGTGATTTTAGCATAGCCTACGATTTCAAAACAAAAGCACTCGTACTACGAAATCACTTTCGTGGGTTTCGTCTGCGCTCTTATTTTGTAAGGTAACTTCCGGTAGCAGAATGAAAAAACGGTAGTTTTTTTGGTACTGTTTTCTAGTGATTTTATTTTTTGTTTTGAGTAGTAGAAAATGAAAATAATCCAGTTTAAGTTGAGTAAATCCCTTTTTGACCATGATAAAGAAAAACGCCTTGTATTTCAATTTTGGTTTTCAATTTTAAAACGAAAATCAAATATCCAGTCGTTTTTTGTTTTTGAATTTCCATTTGTGAAAAGAAAATCCAATGACCAAAACATACACTGACCGTTAAGTTGCTTTACACCAATCCAAATGCTAGAATCCGCACTAACCGGACTATCACAGAACCATTTAACCTGCACAGGGGAACAAGGCAGGGATGTGCACTTAGTCCTCTACTGTTTGCTCTTGCATTAGAGCCCTTGGCCGAAACAATCCGAGCCAACAAAGAGATTCATGGCTACAATACAAACTACACTACAAATAAAATCTCACTATACGCGGACGATATTTTGATGTTTATAACGGAACCACAGTCTTCGGTTCCTATTCTATTACAGACCATAGAACTGTTTAGCTCTTTTTCTGGATACAAAATCAATTGGACCAAAAGCGAGGTGATTCTTTACACTGTACTATATTCATAGTACACTGTAAAGACAAAAGCGAGCTAGAGAGCATTCCATTCAAATTGGCTTCAGAAAAATTCACCTATCTAGGAAAAGAGATCACAAACAAATTTGACTCGCTATTTGACGCAAACTTTTTGGCCATTCTAGAGTCATTTAAGACAAAGTCAAATTTGTTTGTGATCTCTTTTCCTAGATAGGTGAATTTTTCTGAAGNGACGTGACGTCTGCCGATTAATGCGGTCGTAGCAAATAACCGCTCCAATGTGTCTCTAGTAGGCCGAATAGGTTCCACTAGCCTGACACTATGCGTTGGTGTTGCAGAGAAGGACCCAAATTGACGCTCTTACTGCGCGTTACCGGCACAATACGATCGTAGGCACAGTTCCTCCTTACCCGTCGAGACCAATCCCGTTTGGTCGTGGACCAGAAGCGTATTATACGCAAGTCGACAAACTTTTTCGCGACCGTACGGACCATTCCACGGGTGCATTTCCCACGACCAGGACCCGTAAGTTCCACTTGTATCCCGTCGCATGGCAGATCGTTAGGGCCGGTGTCTGTACGGCCATACATCCTGCGATTAGCATTTTCCTGGCGTTCGACAACCTCATAGACGGCCCACCCGGTAGGGCCCTTGCCGGAGGTTGAACAGGCCAAGGCAGGACTACGGGCCGAGGCGTCGACTGAGCTCCGGGTCCTTCCTTGAGGTGCAGCGCCCCGTTTGTACGTAAGGTCCTACTTCGTAAATCCGGGACGTGGAGGAACCAGGCGAGATTTCATGGAGGGACGTCAAGCTGAGCCTCAGGATTCGCATCCAGGTCCGCGCCCTCCTCTAGTAGGATGTCATCTACCTACTGTTGGCGAGGCCCCTTGGTCGCTCCTGGAAGAGGTAACGGAAGCTTACAACGCACCCGTAATGTGTGGGCTGACGCCGTACCAACATTTGACGTGTCCTGTCGCCAGGACCCCGCTTCGATCGTCAGAAACCGAAACAGGGACCACGCGCATACGTGGACGTTATGGCGAGAGCCTCCAGGTTTCAAGGCCTTTTGGTACCGTCTCGGCCGGTGTGTCAGTTCTCTGAAGTAGATAGGCTACCGTCACCACTATCCTCAGAAAAACTGTCAGAACAGACCGAGTTGCCGGCTATAGCTGTGCTTTGGGAGGTCCGGAGGGCCCGGAAAGACCTGTAGGTAATGCCAGCTCCCCTTTCGGGGTCCCCGAAAGACTTCCAAGCTATTTCACGGTCGAGAAAGATAGAGAACGTAAGTAAACCAATCCGGTCGACGGCAAAACCGCCCTCATCCCAGTGAGCGGATCCGGCCACGGCTAACGCGGCCTAGGCCGGACACGAGCTCATCTCACGACCTGTTCACACACGTCGGATGGTAGCACCCACCCACCTTTTGACACAGCTGATGTGAATAGTGTGTCCAGGGTCTCGAATAACAACTAGACTCCAGTCCGGGAGGGCTAAGACGAGGGTTTCCAGACGCCTGGCAACTTAGAGCCGACCGCTGAAGGTAAAGTCGGAGCCCACAATCTCAACGCCAAGACATAGTATACCGGCGCCACGTCTGGCCACCGACCGGCACATGCTGGGCTCCAGACGTGACCACGACCCAAAGAGTAGTCACCCGCCTTATCACCAAGAGGACGAGACAGCCTTGATTCCCCGGGGTGACACCGTCCTAGGTCGGGTGGACCACCCAAGGAGAGACTGATGTTAGCAGGGCGGAGTGAACTCCTCCCCTATCTGAGGCGGACCTGGACCTTTCCAATACTAACACGAACACGCAATTTTAGTTACACAACGAGAACGGGGATTTGTCTTTCCAGAACAGGTTAGTGGCTAGAGACAAGCAAGAGACACGTTGGGTCTGCCACACGGGAGGAACTTATACGAGGATGACCTACAAACGAAGTGGAGGTCGGTCGTACCCGTAGAGGGGGCCCCACCTACCATTACTCTCCCTGGGAGCCACCACACCCCCAACTCAAGGCCGACCGTCCTCTAGGCCCAACATCCTTGTCAACTCACACCTCGGACCGTTCAGTCGGCCCGTACCCAGGAACTGGTAACTGGTCCACGTCATGTCCATAAGACGCTCGTCAGACACCCTTCCACGTTGCCCTCGTTCCCGCACACTCGTCCTCCCCTCCACCCTCATAAGATTAGTGGCACAACTCCAGTGTCAGGGCCCCTCCGTTCCCAACCGAGCCAGCTTGAGGGGAGAATGGTAGGCTCGGGGCGGGCAAAGGGCCCGCGACTTGGGAGAGCCTCGCCCACTGTCCTCGACCTTTTTCGCGGTACATACGGAAAAACCACCGTTAATATCGTCCGAACTGAGACAGCTGGGAGACCCCCGTTGCCACCCGAGAGACACGGCCTCGCCTCCTCCCAACCCAGATCCCTCCGGAATATGCAAACTCGGAATCCAGCACAGTTACTGACGCACCTCGGTAAAAAGTTTTGGGAGGTCCTTCTACAGGAGGTAGAGCGAGCGCGTCACGAAGGAGATCTCGACGAGGGTTCCAGACACCCAGACGCTCGGCCTGAACGACGGCTATTACCCTACCCGACGTCCCGGTGCCTACTTACGGGAGGGAAGCAATCCCGTGGGTTCGCCCAACGTAGTAGCTTTAGCCCCTAGGGAGGAACTCGGTCCATCGCGTCAAGGCGACGGTTTTTGAGGATCGAAGAGAGGTCCTGGGGCGTATGGCGAAGTAATTTGGAGACCGGCGTAGTGGTTGACGTCCCCCGTCACAAAGTTTTGCAGAGAGGTCACGAGACCTTTATTCGATCACCCCAAGAGTTCTAGTCGTCGTCTAGTGTAGTTCATCATATGAAAAGATCGAAGTGGAGGTCCCCGCCTATAATTTACCTGCCCGAGAGGAACGTCCCCTGGGCCGGTAAGCGTCAGCGATCCTCCAACTTGACCCGGGTCATGCAAAGGGTACCTCTCACTCGGGGTAGTATCGCAAGGCTGGAAATCGACCGGAAGGGACCCCTTTCCACAGCCAGGGACGTGTAACGAGGTACAGTTACGCACCACCACTCTCCCGCCACCAGTCTCGTCGATGGTGTAGCGACCAAAACCGATTAACCATCTCAGTCATCCTGATCGGCTCGCGGCGTCAGTCCCTCTGATGGCAACCGCTCAGGTAACCGCCACATCCATAAACGAAACCCCGTACATGAACCCACCCCCCACACAACAACCCGTACCCGCTAGTTTGCAACTATAACTGGTAGGAATTGCAATCGTCCAAGCCTTCGAGTGTGACGACGAACAGTCATCCGTACCCAATCTTAAATGTAACCGTTATCCCGAGTACTCCAAATGGGGTTGTAGAACACGAAGGAGGAGGCGGAGTACCTAAATTACAGGGAAAACTCAATGCATAACTCTTGTAAAGGGTTATTTCCGTGCGAGGCAACGTTACGAGTAAAAGACGTATTTTTTGCAAGGGAGATACTGAACAGCACAATTACAGAAGAGGGTGTGAGTCCCTATCTAAAACCAAACCAGGTGGCGTAAACTGCAACGGCAATACAGAGAGAGGTTGAGGGCCCTATCCTAAAAACAACCCGTAGGTGGCCTGGCCAGGCGTGTGCACAGACAACAAATGTAGACGAGAAAGTCAAGCGGATAAGCCTACCGACGTCTTGAATCTGGCCTGAAGGAAAATAAAGGACGCTTCCCAGGCAGTCGTCATCATCGTCCCCACCATCCAAACAAAAAAAAAAAAGGGAGGAATGGCTGACAGTGGACACCGTAGCGACCAACCGAGGGAGCACCAGCACAAGACCCCCCACATACCCGTATATTTCAGGGGTCACAGGAGGGCCACAAGTCCCGTACGAGAGCCAGGGAGCGCCCGCCACCGATCGCTTACGATCCGCATCAAATCGGTTGACATCACGCCCTTGACCCCCCGACCCTCTAGGGTGAAGACTGTCGTGGTACATCTCGAAGCGAGCCGCGAGGCGGCTGCCCACACTGATTGGATGAATTTACTCCTCCTGGCTTACCGACATCTAAAAGGCCCAAATAATGGGATGTTTGCTCGATTGCCCCCCCACCTTCTGACGGGTTTTGTTGTGTTCACTATCCATCGCCATAACAGAGAATCGAGAGAGCCTTAGGGAGGTGATCGCAGAGCGGACGGCATCGAACTGGGAGAAGGGCAGTAAACATTGGGGTGGGGAAAAAGAGGTGCGCGGATAGGCCGATTGATGCCCGGTTGCAGAACGGGGGGTTGTTAGGGGAACACTCAGAGAGGGTCAAGTCGTGACGTCCCCAGCGGATGTTATACAAGAACTCGACATACCCGTGTAACTTAGTTTTGCGTGCATCGTTAACATTGTAGACTGACAAATAATACGAATTCATCTCTAGTAAACACCGTCTCGTAGTCATCCGTACGATATTGATCGACTTACACGCAAATGGTAGAACGATTCGTTTTCCTAAGTGTGATAATCTTAAATTTCGATTGCACCACATGCTGAATTTACACTCATGTCCGACTGTTATGTCTACAACACTTCGCAGGTGAACGGATCACGACTGACATCACTCTGAGGTGTCTCCTAACAATCCTCCTTCTCAACGGGATCAATACGCCTACCCACCCATCTTTTCCCCACCTAAAAGGAGACAGAGTCTGCATGGAGGATGGTGTCACGACATCTACTCGTGTAGTCCCCACATCGCCGCGACACTCCTCTGCGTGTGCGGACGCGCGAGTAGCGGAATCCCCCACCACCTCGCACTTGCGCCGCCCAAATGCTAAGAAAGGATTGTGCCGTTAGTATACTCTCGACACCTTACGTCGCACACCTCCCGAGACGCACCAAAGGGTGGTTGGTGCTCGTGTAGGTCTCTTACATGTGGGCCGTGATAGTCTCATAATGAGTCCCTCCGCCCCCCCGCCACCACCCGCCACACACAGACTAGCTGTCTCCTACTCGTCCCCGCCTACCCGTCTCCACTCAGAGACGTCAAGCGGAGAGGGCGGGCGTCAAGATTGCCCTATGCGTCCTTTGTTACGGCACAGTAGGGTCCTTGTCACAGCAGCCCGCGGAGGCACGTCTCGCCCCGTCCTCGAGAACATTCTTTCGGAAAAGGTGCCCCAGGAGTCTCCCTCTTTTTAGTCCCAAACATGAGGGCGATGAAAAGACCAGGTTTCCTCTGCCACAACGACCCCTTACTTGGGTACGCGAGCTAGAGTCACAGGTTATTACCCAGAAAGGGGTAAGAAGTTTGTCCCACCGACCTCACAACAGTGGTCGATGCTAGCGTAGTTAGCCAACTGTAGTGCGGGGACTGGGGGCTGGGGAGATCCCACTTCTGACACCAATGTAGCGTTCGCGGCTCCGCCGCACGGGTGACTAACTACTTAAATGAGGAGGACACGATGGCTGTAATTTATCCGGGTTTTATTACCCTACAAACAGACTAAACCCCGGGGTTGGAAGACTGCCCAAAACAACAAAGATAGGTAGCGGTATTGTCTCTTAGCTCTCTCGGAATCCCTCACTAGCTCTCCCGCCGTAGCTTGACCCTCTTCCGGTCACTTGTAAACCCCACCCCCTTTTTCTCCCCGCCCTATCCGGCTAACTAGGGCAACGTCTTCCCCCCAACAATCCCCTTGTGAGTCTCTCCCAGTTCAGCACTGCAGGGTCGCTACAATATGAAGGTGGGACAAGTCCCCCCCACCTTTTAAAATGATTAGTTTAGACCCCCCCACTTTTACCATGTGGAAAGTCCGTGATCGGTCTATCCACTCGCCGCTCTTTGTAGAGCGCTGTGTCAGTGCTTCATTATCAAATCCATTCCACTTGCTTATTGTGAGAATGCCATACAGTCTATGGAGAATGCCCAAATCAATGAAATTCCGTACCATGTTTTCACTGCTACTTCGTACCAAGGCAGATTCTAAGAGCTGTACACATGAGCTGTACACATGCTGCGTTTTTTGCTTATCTGTGTCTTTAGTTGTAAGCCCATATCATACAATAAAGCCATAGAAAAGAATAGGATACAGCATTAAAAGTTATTCTGGGTCTTTGTGTGTCATAGCTCGGCTGTGTGTGTGGCACGACGAGCGCATTTTGTGTGAGCGAGAGAGAGTGAATGAGAGGGCGCTAACGTACATAAGGAGTTGTCTCTCCAACAAGGAGGAGGAGAGCTCTCTCCTGTCAGACAAAATCTTATGACGTCAGCTCAGGGAGGTAAAGGACTCTCTGAGAGTTTAGATCGTTGACTTTAGTCTAAGTTATGTCATGTAAACAAGTATTTCCAAGGCACACCTTTTATATGATCATCATAAAAAAACAAGAGAATAACAGGTATATGAAATAATTCCAACTCATACTATAGGACAGTAAAACAAAAATACAGTTTAAAAGGGGAGTGATTTGTAAAATATGCATAAAGAAAAAGTAGGTCTGTTTTAAACAGTGCTGTTT
>NW_011355145.1:52324-58662 GCF_000735185.1 Notothenia coriiceps
AAGTGCACGTAAACCTACCGTGTTATCCCCACTGAAGATTCTGAGGGGATTGAGCGTCGAAAATTTAGTCGGGTAGAAAGAAGGTCCGTTCAGTCGGTTAGACACCGAGTAATTTCCTTTTGTCTTCTTGTGCTCTTACATCCCGACTACCCTTATTTACTATCTCGTCGTCTGCTTCGGACTTCCGTCCTAATGGTCGTCTCTTTATTGTCGGCTCCTCTTACTTTCTACAAGCGACAAGGTGAACGTCCGCAAGACTCACACAGGGGACAGATGGAACTTCACACACGTTCCGTTTTTTTTTTTTTTTTCTTATATACTATATACTAGTCAGTACCTCTTTCTGTCCTTCGTGTGTTCATTTGTTTTGTTTTGTTAGGTTCGGAGGTGTATAAGTTTCCTACACTTACACCATTGTAACGTTAACTACAATTTCGTCAATAAATAAATTAAATTTACTTCTGGGGACGTAATTGACACAAAGGTATCCTAGTATTTATTTAGTCACAAGGTCAAGTGGTTCATCAAAAAAAACGATATCAACAACAACCTAGTCAGAGATTCATCCAAGTACGAACTCATGTTTTCTCTCACTGATTGTGCTGTTATGTTAAATGTTTGTTGTTTGTGTTTCATGTATTGTGTCTGGATATTTGTCTGTTGATGTTGGACATGGAGCTGCTGTGACGCAAGTCAAATTTCAGACTTGATCTGACCAATAAAGTATTATCGTATCGTATCGTATCGTATCGTATAACTCGCAGAGACAAGCTTCTTTCATTTAACTCTTCACATTCAAACAGAAACTGAACAGGCAGATTCAAAGGATGTATTTCTTTGGATATATTATTTTAAATACAATTAAATCAAGTTATTTTGGTAAAACTAATGAAAAATATAACTAAAAAAATATTGTTTTCAAATGTTATTTTTTTGAATATCTTAGGCTTAGGCCATCAGAGAGGGCCTAGAGGGCCCTGACGGCTCGCCACCTTGTGGTATAAGCAGCAAGAGAAAAAGCCTTTGAGCTCCATACTGTTTCAGAAAGAATCCTTGATAATCCATTAAAATAGCGTTTCATCATGGCAGTATTTAGTTTAGACAGTAGCTGCTGGGTCCCGCATGAGCTCAGCCCCCTCCTTTTTTCATCAAATTTTTTCTAAATGAAAGCTTTATAACCAAAATCAGCACTTTTGAAACAGGAAGTGAAATAGGGTGATATGAGGCATGGCTAGAATGGGTGATCTGTTTGGTATTTTGAGCAAAAAACTTCATAGACATGTTTTTTATGTTTTTTTATATATCTGAGACCTATGCTATTGCCTAAAAACAGCATGATAGTTGCACCTTAACATTTATTGTATTTAATTACAATTTTGAAGTACTTGAGCAGCTGAGTATTTCCATTGTATGCTTCTACATTAAATGGTGAAAGCCAATTTTATACATTTTACTCCACTTCACTTTTCTATCAGCATTAGTTACTAGCTACTTGTTAAGAAAATATCCAGTAATTTAATAATATACCTATTAATTAAGTATTATTAAGTGCTTAATTTAATAAGTAATTTTACTATAATGTATACTACATTTTGATTGCCGTACTTTTGTACTTTCAGTTAAGTAAGATTGTAAATGCAGTACTTTAACTTCTTCCAAAGTATTTCTACACTTTAGTATTGCTACCTTTTTAATTATTTGACAGATTTGTCAGACCTTCATACAGACCATTAACACACAGTGCTAAACAGTTAGGAAAACAAATTCATTTGACATACTGTTAGCTGAGGTCATTCACTCTTCTAAAGGGTGAAGTGAAGGATTCAGAAAAATATTTAAAGGCAAAGTTGGATTTCCTTCAAAAGTGTTAGTTGGACACACATATGGATTCCCTAAAGTAGAAGCTTGCTGTTGATGATGAAAGTCAGGATTAATATGGTGGAGTTGACAGTGTGGGTGATGTTAAAGCATAGGGTGAAAAACCAAAGGAAGTGGTCAAACCAAGGGAACCTCTCTGAGCTGTCCTGCACTGACACAATATTCACATAATACATGGATACTGGATTTCTGTTCTTGCTGTCCCACTTCATACAATACTAAAAGTCAATCATTTACTAGAGAGCTTTCACACCATGATTAGTTATTTCCGTGGTATTTTAATTAAAGTCTAAGAGAAAAGTTCAACAATGTGAGTCAGTCACTTCCACTGCTTCAACACTGGTGATTCAGTGTAGTCAGTTCACAATGTACATTTAACTCTAGCAGCGATGGAAGAAGTACTGTGTCATTAAGTAAAAGTAGAAGCACCAGAGTGTGGGAATACTCTGTTACAACTAAAAGTCCTGCAATCAAAATGCTACTCAAGTAAAAGTAGAAAAGTATTATGGTTAAAGTACCAAAAGTAAACATAGTCATTGTGCAGATTGGTCAATTTCAGAATAATATATATGATATGTTTTATAATGATTGATCATGAAAGTGTTCTCAAAGCTGGTAAAGGTGCAGCTAGTTTGAATGACTTTGTATACTGCAGGGTAGCTTGTGAATTTACTCCAGGTGGAACTAAATTCTGATTTAACACTTGATTATATTTCACATCATTCATCCACATCTGTAAAGTAACTAAAGGGATCAAATAAGTGTAGTAAAAGTACACCATTTACCTCTGAAATGTGTTGGAGTAGAAGGAAAGTAGCAAAACATTAAAGTACTCAAGTAAAGTACAATCACCTCAACATTTTACTAAAGTACAGTACTTGAGTAAATGTACTTAGTTACTTTACATCACTGGTTAGAAGTCAGAGTCAAAGATTTCAGGGGATTCTACGGTGGGTTGCTGTGCTGGTCAACGCAACATTGTGCCGCCCTCGAACATCTTAGAATCAAAATAAAACCCACTTACTCTTGTATGTACTTCTCATTTAAGCCAGGCACATGTAATATAATACACGTGATTAAACCTAAAGTTTACACGTAATACCCTTTACAGAGGCCATGGTTTGCTGCATCATTTCAGCTCATGGTGTTCATTTACCAAGTTTAGACAGCTCACCCCCTCTTCTGGAGCACACTGTTATAGTGACATAATGACACACACACACACACACACAAACGCACGCACGCACGCACGCACGCACGCACGCACGCACGCACACACACACACACACGTCACTGAGAGAGGATTCTGTGGAGGTCATGATTATGCTGAGTCATCTCTCTGCCTCTTTAAGCTGTGTGTGTTTAATAGAGAGAGAGAATGTGTATGAGTATCTCCTCTCAGTGTCAGACCTGTGTTTCTTCCTGCATCTGTAGCTTTATTATATTAAATCACATCCATGGTCATTAATTAGATATAACAAGAAGGGATGTTGTGTTTCAGTCAAACCTGCTGACATAACCAAAAAGGGTCAAAATAAACTTTTATTAAGGGTAAAACATGAATTGATTTACCACTGCCTGCATAGACCAAACAGTGCCGTTTACCAGCCTTCAGATAAAGATCAAATAATGCACTTTACTGGAAGTCTACAGCTGCTGTCCTCTTTCCGGCACTTTTGTGCTGCTGATACTTTTACAAGACACCACAGACACTTTCTGAGTCATAGAAAATAGAAAAACAACAGAGGAAACTGGGAACTGGGAAATATTTAACCCATCATTAAATGTACATGAGAAGGAAAGCATGCAGGGCATTCTATGAAACAAAAAGTTACATTTACTGTCAAATGTTTATAAAAACCTGGCTTAGATTACTCACATCTGCCAAAGAACCAATTCCAATCAGATTGGACAAAAATAATGGATTCAGAGTGCTTCAAAACATCTTGTAGGTGCACAAAAAACTACAATTAAAGCCTACTAAATAAGGCTAAATCTCATTACACATCAAAATCAAACTAAGACAAATTAAATACCTGCTTCAAACTAAGAAACAGTGACCCCCACTCCTATTGCCAAAAAAAAAAATGCAATGCCAGGTACTGAGCAAAGAGAAGAATCCCTTCACTCTGCTACCAGCCTGACAACATGTCAAGATTCAACCAAATTGTAACAGACTAGAACCCAAACTACATCCCCAACTGGAACACACAAACTAAAGCACAGAGCCAGAGCTATCTGGTCCTACAGAGACGTTGTGATACCTGAGCACAGTGACTGACAGTAAACACAGAAGTACCCTGATACACACTCTGCTTCAAGCATTATCTGCCACAGTGCAGAACGGCATGCTGGGTACGGCTTATTCTCCTTCACTCAATACAGGGTTATGTCTTTTTGCCTTTATCTGATAGGATCAGCACAGCAAGACGGGAAAGCGGGAGGGGGACACGCAGTGAAGGTTTCTGTGGAGTTCATGGGGCGCCTGCTCCAGGTGAGATATACGGTGCCCTGTTACAGTCATAAAAGATGGATGGATGAACGGACGGATCAATGGACGGACGGATGGATGGATAGATACATGACAAAGTTAAAATATGAAGGTGTTTAATGTTGCGCTAATCCCATCCCAAATGATATCAATGCTTAACAATCCAGTGTGTGTGTGTGTATGTGTGTGTTTGTCAGTTCACTGAAAAAGCTGAAATGTTGACTCTAATGAAATGTATAATGTCAACAAATTACACATAACTGTGTTAGGATTGTTGAAAGCAATACTATTAATTTAAATGAAAAAAGAGGTTCAATTTAATATGAACCCTAACCCCAACATCTCAGTTTTTTCTGTGTGTTTGTGTGTGCGCGACCCTGATAAGCCAGTAGTAGGGGTGACCAAGATAAGCTGCTATATGTTAAGTCATGCTCTAACTGTTTGTGTGCATGTTTGTGCATGTGCACTATTAAAACTTCATGTTTTGTACATAAACAGGTCATATACATAAATGGATGGACATAATTTATTATGTACCTATAATTAGAGCAAATATTGTTATTAAATGTCTGTGTAAATTTGTGTGTACTCACACACGTCATCTGTAGATAGACATGTAGGTGGGGCTGAGGGGAACCCTTTCTTCGCAGGAGGGGCACACACTCTGCTGCTTTTAGCTTCTTATTCAACACACATATTTCACATTGATCATGCTGACTTTGACATGTTCCGATGTTTCCACTGGGACCGGCAGGGAGATGGTAAGAAATATGTAGTATTCCTCAATATCAGCCATACAGGAAGATAGACGAATAATGCTGCTAGGTTTCTGTATTTTATAATGTACTGCATTTGTAGGGGATTATAGCTATAGCAAATGCATAACTAAAAGGTATTTAAAGTAAGAACATCACAGCAATATCAGGCATAATGCTATACTGGGTGTGTATATCTGCATTGTTGTGCTTAAAAATATTCTTTATTTATGTAATTATTCATTTTTTTAAGCCGACTAAGAAAACAAGTGGAAGATAAAAAAGAAATAAAGCTTAAACGTCTGTCAATAGCTTAGTCTGGTATGATGGAGGACGGTGTCTCTGGCTTCTGACTGAGGTGTTTAACGTATTATCAGCTGGTCCAGAAGGGGGAGGGGGGTGCACTTGGAGACTGCTGATTGCTCAGTTGAGCTTTGCATGCAAGATAATTGTTAATGGGTAGCTATAGTTCTGCAAGCATTACTCAGGGTGTTTCAGACTTGGTTTTCAAATTCTTGTTTTGAAACAGGGAACAAAATTGGCCTGGAAAGAGAATCGTAGCTGTTGAGCGATATTCATGAAATATTTTTCCAAATCACTTTTATTTGCATTCAAAGCTCCCTAAGCCTTATAACACTTTGTTTTATGGCCAGGTTGGAACCACCTGATAGAGACTTTTCTCTCCTCTGAATTACCATGACGTCGTTGTAAACCCTCTTCTGTTGACATTTGGAACTATTTAATTGGCGTTGAGCAGGAACTTAATGTTAATCTCAAGGAGAAGTAGGACTGTGGATTGTTTTTTGATGTAAATAAGAAACTGTGTTGGTCTCAGACAGGACTCCTGTCTCACTCCATGCCCCAGAATTATGTTTCTCTGGTTTGATCATATTTGTACAGGTTCTAGAATAAACACATTTGGTAAGAGGCACTTACCGAGGACAGAATGGTTGAAAAGAGTATCATTTGTAGGTCTTCTGGCTGAGAATCTCATTGGCAGAGAGGATAGGAGACAAATAACTTCTGATGACGGCTGGTCTATCTGGTTTGTGAACATTTCCCAGAAGGCTGATTTTATCTAATTTAGTTTTTTAGACAGACCCGATGTTAACAATTCTGCAACATATATATATATTATATATATTATATATATATAATGTGTCTGTATATAATATGTGGCAGGGCCGTATTCACCATATACATTGGGGGGGACA
>NW_011355145.1:58707-68552 GCF_000735185.1 Notothenia coriiceps
ACAAGGCGAGTAGTTTTAGTTTTTCCTGGGGGTTGAAGCCGGTTGTAGACTCACATAAGTATGCGACATAATCGGGTTTGTCCGGGGTCGACGGACGTCGAATCAGACTTAAGTTAAGTCCTATGAGAAGACCGGTGGCAGGTAACAGAGCACATCGTCGGTAAAAGTTCGACGGACGGCGAACACACTTAGGTCGGAACAGTTTGGAGAGGATCTACGCATAAAGTGACACAGGTTCGGTAACATCTTAAACTGAAGACATGTTCTGACGTAGTCTTACCTACATACCCGGACGGGTCTCGGACGGCCACATTGCGAAACATCCAAACGCGCTGGTACGTCCCTAGACTTAAGCAACATCCAGTGAAACACGTGTCATACAACGAAAGAACTGCTTGTATGTAGTTCACGACCGGAGGTAGCAAACTGGACATACGACACAAACTGTACAGATGCGGAGGCGTACGACGTGTATGCCAGACAAAGGATTCGACGTCCCTCGCAGGAGTCCGTGAGGTAGGGGGTAGTTCAGATCGTAAATTTCCTGGGCTCGTGTCACAAGGAAATTTTTAAAGGTCATT
This sequence comes from Notothenia coriiceps, assembly GCF_000735185.1. NCBI lineage: Eukaryota > Metazoa > Chordata > Actinopteri > Perciformes > Nototheniidae > Notothenia > Notothenia coriiceps. Next base: position 59,289 of record NW_011355145.1, read on the forward strand.
CTGGTAACCGGGACGACTTCAAAGTCCACTCGACGTACCTACGTAAGAAGTTCCCGGTAGCGTCGACTGAGTATTGACGGGGACGCTTGACTCGCCTACGGGGCTCCCGATGCGATGTCGGGTCGGACCACCCTGCTCTGACCGCCAAGTTACTCACTTTCAATTGGTACGAGACTCCACAAATGCTATAGACTTGAGTTGACTTGAACGGTCTAAATAATTTTCGGTGGGGTTAAGTACCTGTTGGTACGTAGAATGATCACTCCCGACGTGTCCGTCGGACGCATTAATCCAAGTGCCGTCACCTGTCATGTTAGCTGTACGCTCCCACCAAGAGGTTTACTGACACAGAGAGCGTTAGCAGGTCGGTACAAACGCCGGTAAGATTCAAAAAGGAGCCTCCACTCTGTCTCTTCGACATCTCCGCGCAGTAGTGAGTGTACGGTAGAACATTAAACGGGAACAACTCTGTCGACATCTAGGGCTTGTCTCGCGTGTATACTGAGGACGATTTTTTTGGGGGAGCGACTAATGACCCCGGTAGTTACTATTAACGCTGACATTACCTCGGTTAATACAGAAGTTGTGAAGAGGACTTATCTCATAGATAACATGCCAAACCTACTGAAACTGTAACTATTAAACCCGTTCAGGTCAGAGGAAGGAAGCATGGAGTAAAGCGTGCGGACCGACGAGGAGAGAGTAACAGTTGATGAGAGGGACGACTACCATAATAGACTAGTTATGTATACTCCTACTAGAGTAGAAATAATTTGTAATTGTAATCTAAGATACACCAGTAATAGACAGATAGTAGCTTATATCCGAGAGAATACAGTTTGAAATAAGAAACCAGAGAGCGATGAGTGATTAGCGGCAAATAAGTGTTCGCGAATCGAGCACACAATTAATTAAACTGGGCACGAGAGAGAGAATGAGAGATGACGTTACACTCGTCGAGCGCGACACAGGAGTCGCTGGTACAGCGCACGTTGGTAGCGTGCCTGGGGTGTTGAGCCTCTGCGTTCTACAGTTCAAACACCATCTTAGCTCTCAAGTGCCATACACTCGACATGCTCGGAGCATTCTCACTACTCTAAGCTCTCCTTGTCCTCAGGACGCAGCGACACTCATCTTTCGTTGCATCAACGGGTAGAAGATCGCCATGTTGACCAACAAGTGATTACTGCATCATAGTCCGAGCGTCCAAACAGAATCAACGTCATAGTTTGTAAACTAGCTGTGTGTTACGACAAGTTCCTATCTTACATATCTTGCTCTTCATATTATAAGACAAATACAAGACACTAGTATGACTATGACTCTCAATCTATCTATCTAAACCCTACAATGTTGAGGACAGACACATTAACAGATTTGTTGTAGTCTTTCGTGTTGCTGATGGTACGTGAGCACTGTTATCGTCTCACTAGAGATCGTTATAATTTGGAGAATCGCATCATGATGTCCATGATCCGGTGATGCACTTCGAGCGACGTCGACCTGCGATATGTCACGGGCCGCGTGTTACCCGTCTACGTCCCCTTCCGATAACAGGCCACGGAGAGAGCTCCGTGGTGCCGTCCATGTCCGTGCCACGTGTGACCGAAGGTGATGAGATACATCTTCACGCATGTAGAGTTTGACATTTGCGTCAGATACACCTCAGCCCTGAACTTCTCGTGGCTCTGCGCGATGCGCGACTTGCTCAATGCTCAGGTTCGTGGATCGCACACACGTATCTGGTATAACTCAGTGGATTTGAAACGAGGAGGTGCAGCGAACCGCTAAACATGAAGAACGGATCGTCAGTCTTTTTTAGTTAGGAGCGCGCTCCGCTCCGGTACTGGGCGGGCCACCGCGCAAAGGGGGTATGGCTCACGTCCACTACCAAAGGTGGTGGACGGCCTGTGAGGGACAATAGGTTCACAGCTAAGGCGGCTGTAACTCCTACAGGATCGGGAGGTACACAATCGAAGGTACACAGTTCAGTCCGTTCTACTTGCATGTGCTATCATGCAGTATGAGAGCGTTAGATGTACTAATTAGAGGAACATAATAGAATGACATGCTAAAGACGGAGACTAAGATTATACGACGACTAATGTAAAACAAGCATTCCGTCGAGTATCGTATCACGACGATATCATTCGACTACCTGACGACCGATCTGGCAACATAATATCTAGTTACTATACAGCCGATTCGTCACTGTATTATCGTTTCTCCGTAAACACAATTCAAACTATAGAAGCGAGGCCGCTCGTGCTACGGGCTGGCGTAATTCCCCACTATGTGTGACAGTCTATGTTAGGAGCCTGGTCGAAACGGGGGTCAGGCAGCGCGAAGAAGAGCACACACTGAGACAGAGTAGATGTCGCGCAGACGTCACATTGTAGTCTCCTCTGACCCGGTTAACATGTAAGAGTTTGACGGTGGGTGAATCTTGAGTTATTTGTTAACGTCGTGCTTAATAAAATATATTAACATAAGTTATTGCATTCTTTAATATTGTCATACTCTCACTAACATTTATCTTATGTCTAAACTGAATTAAAGTATCTTTATATAAAAAGGGTAGAACAGTACACCCTGAACAAATGGGAGAGTTTCTTGGCCGTTAGCTCTTGGCCTTTTATTGACCTTAGCTTATTCGTCTTGGCCTTCAATTTTAGGATTTGCTATGGGCTTGGTGATTATCCAAAGCCTGCACAAACAGAGCAATGAGAGTTAAAAAGACTGCTGATGCGAGTCGTGGCTGTAAACAAAAAGGGCAATAAAGTGTTCCTGTTTCTACTGAAATTGCGTGGCACAGACCTTTCTATGGAAATGCTTTAATGTGATTATGGTTATAGTTGTACTTTATTCATCCCTAATCTCTGCCATTACAAACAACAAAACAAGAAAAGCTAAACTAGATAAAATAGGGCGATGTAATACAATGGACAATTAGACATTATGGTAAAACATTTTAACCAGTTAAGCCCCAAGCCTGTTTTTCAGGTCTCAGGTTTGAAAATGACATTCCCAGAACAATTGACTATATCTTCACTTCTAAAAATGGTTAAATGAATAATCTTTTTTCTCAAAGCAATGATAAACCTGTGAGTTGGATGTAGAAAAAGTCAGAATAAATATAGATGTTTTTAAAGTAAATTCAGATTGAACATAGTAAAAAAATGTAGATGATAGTGTCCGTGCAAAAAATAAACCATTACTTATTGTGAAAACCACTCTTGAATGATGGGATAGTAAAACTATAATCCAAACTATAACATATAATAAGTACCCTGTATCAAGATTGATGCAAAACAAGTATTTCCAAGGCACACCTTTATACAGTATGTTCATTATAGTTATACAAAATAAGAGAATAACAGAATAAAGGGTATGAAATCATTCCAACTCATACTACAGTTTAAAAAGGGAGTGATTTGTAAAATATGCATAAAGAAAAAGTAAATCTGTTCAGTTCTGTTTCACATGGGTGTTGATGAGATGTATCCATACATTTAGTCCCTAATGTTGCTCTCAAAGTGCACCAGATTGATGCTTTTAACTTCAACATTTAAAAAAAAATCTTCCCAGGGGAGCATGCCCCCGGACCCCCCTAGAGGAGGAGGTTAGGTCTCCCGCCCGCCCACACCACCTGTCAAATTGTCCCACCCACATTGAGGATGCTTCCTACACCCATGCCTGAGACACAGTTTTGTGACTATTGTTGTGTTTTGCCCCCACGGGCAGGGGCATGGGGTTTAACAGGTTTTAAAGTATCCAATGTGTTAGTGATTTTTTATGTATTTTCCTTTAGAATGGCAGGAAATTAGTATTCCAATTTGTATTGCATTTTTGGTCCCCCCCAATGTTGACTCCATGAATACGGCCCTGATATGTGGGTATTATGTGGATGTTGTATAATGTAAGTGGCTGTCTTTCTCGTGTTTTTTTATCTGGGCCAAGCAACATAGCATTAAGCTAATAAGACACACATCACATATTTACTCTTGCTCCACTTTGAGGTATGTGGTTTTGAGTGAAATGCCTCCATTATTATGGATGGATTTATAATTTGCTTTATGACCAAATATACTCCTGCACCATCAGTCTCAGCTTTAGTTTTTGTTTACCACTAATTAGCAATTGTGAGCATGCTAACATACTAAACTAAGATGGAAAACATGGTAAACATTGTATAGCACACAGCTCAACACAGTACATTCTCACAAATGTGTTTTTCTACTCTAATGTCCCAGTTGTCCCACGCTTAGCTGAACATCATGTTTTCACTTTAGTAGTTAAAACTGAAATTGCTGAAAGTACGCAGAAATTATTATTCTTATCTGTCTCTCCATGTCTCAGGTTAAACCGGCATTATGACTGAATTAGAAGTCTCTGAAGGGGGGGATGAGCCCCCGCCCTACATGATCTTTGTGGTGGTCTTCCTCTTCTTCCTCACCGGACTGTTTGGCTTCCTTGTCTGCCACCTCCTGAAGAAGAAGGGCTACCGCTGCCGCACCGGAGAATTGGATGACGAAGAGGGGGAGGAGGAGAAGATCGGCATAAATGCAGACGGTGGGTTGAGAATAGACATGGAACCTCTAAATAAGTCCAAACACTAATACACGTGCTCTGTGAATGGACAGAATGGAAGGGCTCAGACCAAGCCAACTTTCTAATGCACAGGACTGAGCAACGGCCTGGTGGTAACATCAAGAAAAAAACATGAATCTGACTCATCTCCGTCAGTGGCAGTAATGTAACAAATCCCACAAACTAAAGTGCAAACAAACATACTATTGCTCTATCTCAAATCCTTGTTGTGAGATTGCTGGTACACTTCCTGCAGCATTGATAGACGAACTGAAAGAACTTCAACTCAGTCTTGGCCCTTTTCACACTACTGCAAGTAGTTCATTTGATATGTTCTGCAATATTTAAAAGTGTATCCTTTTCCTTGTTCTGCTGTGTTTCAGAAGATGATGAGGAGAACCAGGACACTGTGGAGCAGATCCTCAAATGCATTATTGAAAATGAAGGTGACTAGAGAACTTCAGTATAGTATTTTGAATTCATTTCTGTTAAAGTTCCAAATAATCTGTCAGGATTCTCATGTTATGTCACGGTTGTAGTTTTGTATGTCTGGTTATGGGTGTTTTCCTCCTTGTATATTGTCTGGTCCCTGTCGTTAGTTTCCTTGGTGTGTCTAATTGTCTGATTGTGTTCACCTGTCACCCTTGTGTTTCTCCTCCCCTGCCCGGCTGTTTCTCGTCTTGTGATTACCCCTCCCTGTATTTAGTCTTGGCTCTTCCTGTGTTCAGTGTTGGTTCGTCTTTTGTTTGTGAATGAGTTCACCGGTGAGTGTTCTGTTTTTTGTCCAAGTTATTTTCTTCTTATCCTTAAAATAAAGGTTAATCAGAGTTATCTACATTTGGGTCCTGCTTGCTTCACTCACCGTAACAGAATCAACATAAATCTTTCCTTTAGTCCTTTATCCTTCTCCTTTTACTGTGTTCTATTTTGCTCTTTTTTTCCCCTGCCGTAAAACCTTCAATGCATCATGTATTTATTCTACAATATAATTCCATTCAGATAAAAAAGGTTTCCATTAGCAAATCTTTCTAACCGTAAGTACCACCCTCATATGTATTTTCCTTTTGTCACCTCTAGCTAACATGGAAGCCTTCAATGAGATGTTTGGAAACCAGAATGTGTGTGTGCGCCACGACCCCAGGTAAGCTGGTCCATCAGTCTGTAGTAGTGTGACATATTTACTGTTTACTGCATGTCAGAGGGACATTTTTATTTTTTTATTTAGCTCCTCAAATTCTGGAATCCCCTAAATTAATGTAAACATTGTCTTTTTTTTGTAAAGACTCATAATGTCACTGATTTCCCTGTAAGTAGTAAGTAAAGCATTTGAAGTACTTTTAACATTGCCAAAGTGTTATTCTCAATGGGACCAAACAACACCCAAATGTTGGCTTACATTCAACCAGGAGGAGTTTGGTTCTAGCTTTAGACACACATCCAAAACAATACTCAACAATATACTCATACCACTATACTAGTAACAATTTCATGATAAAAATGACCAATGACTCGTGAACTGTTAGGGCCGGTGTTATGCATGCCCACTGCACCTCGCGGGAGCGCGCCACAGCGTAAAGCATAAACTCCCAGACATTTCATTGATTTGTACGGCTAAGTTAGGTCTGGAAACGATATAACGGCATAACACCGGAGCCCTGCTGCGGGGAAACTTTGGCGCTGTTCTGAGTTTGTTCTAATCCGTCAAAATGACGGACTGCTTTCAGATTTTTTTTTACCTCTGCTTATATCTCATATTACTGATCTAATGATTTTTTTATGCTCAGGCTGCGTAAGGAGTCCCTTGGTGGTGTTCCTCCCCATCACCACACAGTCCACTCAGGCACCGGCCACAACTCCTGCCACCTGTGTGCTCAGGTCCGATCTAAAAAGGGCCGGCGACAAAGCCGAACCCCCCGTATTAAACAACGACCTGGAGAGCAGACTGTCTTCTCTGTTGGAAGGTAACAATTAAACTACTTTGTAATTAGTGCATGTTGGGAAGGGGTAGCAAAACTCATAATCCTGAATGTATCATCTATTCAGGTTCAGGGTGATACACACTGATAAGAAGCTCCATGGAGGCCCTAATCCTTTGGGCAGTTCAGGGGACCAGCTGGACCAATCCCAGGACAGCGAGGAGCGGAAGGAGGGTGTTTACAATCTGAGAAGCATGTTCGACGGCTCCAACGGGGTGGCTCCGAATGTGGGGAAACGCAAGAAGAGTGTTAGCATATTCGGGCTGAGGCGTGGCAGCGACCCCAGCGGCATTAAAGTCAGAGAGGGGACAGGCAGGGACACTGCAGCTGTAAGACTCGCTATTCAGCAGCAACCTGTTGTTCTAGAGGAACTTCTGCCGGCAGAGAACATTGAAGTCGCATCTGAACGTGGTACTAAACCTGGTATCAAACTTGAAGCGGAGAATTTAAAGAATGAAACGCCTGCTTCACCTCAACATGAGAATAAAACTTCAGCTTCTGCTAATTCTCCCTCTTCCAAAGCTAAGGATCAGTCCCCTGGCTCCAAGTCTGGTCCAGAGAATGGCTCTAAACATGAGCCTAGTCCTCAACCTCATACGAGCCTGGGGATCAAACCTTCCGTTGGGATTACATCAGCTTCTGCACCCACTTCTCTTGTCATTCCATCTTTTGGACAAGCATCTAGGACCGAGGATAAGGTGTCAAGAAATGAAGATGCATTTGATTCTGAGCCTCTACAGACCTCTACTCCAATTGCCCCCATGCATGGATCCATTTCGGGTTTAACTCCTGTCCTTCTTACCGTTCGACCTGAACCCTGTTCTAGCACAGGTTTTACAGTTACCAAAACTCCCACGGACCCAAGCTCCAGCGCTGATCTGGAATCAGTATTGAGTGCCAGCCAAGTTTTAATAAGCTTAGGTTCATCCTCTCCATCTTCGTTCCCAATCAAGACCCCCTCTTCAGACACTTCATTAAAAACTCATATCTCACCCGTGGTCACAGCGAGCCCTAAACTAAGTTTAAGAAATACTCCACCAGAGGCAACAAAAACAACTATTTCCCCTGCCCTCACTCCCAGCCCCAAACTCCCATCAGGCCGAGCGATGACTAGCTTATCACCTGTTCCATCTTCATCCTTTGGAAAAAGTGCTAGTCCATTACAAGTCAGAACTCCCTCACCTGCCCTCACTCCCAGCCCCAAGCTCCCATCAGGCCGAGTGATGACTAACTTTTCACCTGTTCCATCTTCATCCTTTGGAAAAAGTGCTAGTCCATTACAAGGCCGAACTCCCTCACCTGCTATGATTGTTATCCCCAGACTTGACACCGTTCCAGTATCCCCACAACACCCTTCTTCTACTCCAGCCGACGGAAACCGGTCCTTCAGAAATTCACCGGGTCCAAATTCAAAGTCAGGAAGTCTGACGTCCATAACATCGTTGACCAAACAGGATATGCTTTCTATCCCATTATCTCCAAAGGAGCAAGTGCTGGAAGGAGCCAGAACCCCAACGACTGAAGAAAAGACAGAATCACAGAGGGTGGGGATTCTCAAAACGGCTAAACTCTCGCCAGTCGAGGGCGATTCTCCAGGTTCTGCCCTTTGCTCTCCACCTGATCAGCTTTCTAAAGACAGACTGAGCAGTTTGCCTCTGTCCCCTAGCACAACTCTGTCCCCCTCCTCACCTGTAGGGGGCAGAATAAGTAGTGTGACCGTTGTTAAAGCCAGCCCTGACAGCAGCCGAGAGTTTTCTGTAGAATCCTCTTCCTTAATAAAAGACCAGAAAGGAGAGAATTCTGAAATAAGGATTGAATCAGAAAGAGCAATAATTAGTCTTGCCTATGGTCAGGGGGGAAATGTCTTTGTTTCAGGTGTTGGTCAACCTGAAAGTCAAAGTAGAGAGACCCCTGTAGCAGAGGTTAGGCCAACGGTGGTCCAAGAGAAAGAAGATATGGTGGAGATGGAAGATATTAGGGACTGCAAAGTATCGCAGGAGGAAGAAGCACTATAAAGACGGAATGTAGGAATAAGACAACTGCTTAACTGACTAATGTATAATCATCAGATACTCTTCCACTGCTACATTTAAAGGATGTGTTAGCCTTTCCACCCCAAACCACATATACTTAATGTCATAACCATTTGGGTAACACTTTTTTTATGGGGTTGGATTGACACCTAAACATAAAGGAGTCCTTTTGTCGACTATGTTATTTTTTTATTCAAAGTTGCCATTGTTTGAGATGTCTTTGTTGACAACTTCACATCACCCAGGAGAACATCACCATAAACCTGTCATACCAAAATTGAACTAAGGGCTTTATGTTTTAATTAAATCACAATGCTATATGGGCTGGGTTTGATATTGGCTTTCATTGGATTGATATAAATGTATGGGCCCAGAACAGTCTCATAATACACACATGCACATGGAAAGATTCACACTTGTATTTCATGATCCGCAAAAGGATTCACACTTGTGTTTTTCAATGCACACACAAATGTGTTCCGTTTCATTATACATGTAAATAAAATCCAAACACAGAAAAAAGTTTTACATATGTATTTTTGATTCACACATATTTGTTTTCCGTTTAAAACCTCTGAACCTGCAAACACAAACCGCTTTCTGTGCACGGATCGCTGTGCATTCGTGTGTGGGTTTTTTGAGACTCCCCTGACGCTCACCCGATT
>NW_011355146.1:0-5762 GCF_000735185.1 Notothenia coriiceps
CACTGCAGTCAGCTTGTCGTTGTGTCCTTGGGAAAGACACTGCACCGAGTCTATGTAAGTGGCTTTGGTTAAAAAAGTCTAACAATTGACATGTAATCTTAACTTCATACACAACGGTCACATGACTTCACGTCACCACCGCTAAGCTAAAAGTGGCTAATGTTCGGTGTAGTTTAGTAGTCTCATTTAGTCTCTTGTTAGCAACCGCTTTTTTTCTGACACGCTAAAGCTTAGGACATTCACATGTGCAGTATTCACTGACGTATTTAAGTCGTTGAACAAAACCTCAATCTTGTGTTAACCACAGACCTTATTTCGGAAATCTAACCATAAACAAATTTGAAAAAAACCTCAGGAGGGAACAGGAAGCACTCAAACTATTTTCAAGGTTTACAGTAGGACTCTCTCCTGCACTACTCTATTAAAGTGTATCTACAAACTAAGACTACATTTCCCATCAGCCTTCCCCACCTTTTCTTTCTGTTCTTTCTTCTTTTCTCCTTGAGGATACTGAACATGTTTGTGGATGATAATTCTCCTTAGCTGATCTCCCTTCATGTGCTGTCAGCAGAAAGTAAAGTGCTGCGTCGACACCATAGACTGTATATATAAAGGTCGACACTGACTCGGTCACACTGTCATCATACTTCCAAATTATTCTGCTAATGCTTTATTGATGCAACAGCATGCAGTTTGCACCCCCTGCAGGCTCAAATGTGTCACTACGCTCTTTTGTGAAGAATTGTAATAAACAAAACAAACTGGCTTTCAGATATATCAACTAATGGGATCAGGTGCATACATAAGACACAAATTGGAGAAGGGGCTCTGTAAGGAAGTCTGAAGGAAAAGGCAGATTGTTTTCGGCTTCGTACTTTCAAATTCTAGCGCACTCGAGCTGGTTTCTCCAAAATGACATACCCCACCTTTAGCTATGTGTAATTTACGAAGAATGAGAAGAGAAAGACGAGTCCATAAATAATGTCCTAAAGAGCTTTTTCAATCCGTGAATCTCTGGGTACAGCCGGTCATGAACATCGAGCCTCAAAGCATCAGAATACACATATTGGAGAAAAAACTCATCATTGGTTTCTATTCTAAAATGTTACCCCATAAAACAGAAGTGTGTGACGGCACAAACGGAACATAGTTTCAAAGTGTCCTGAGGGCATCAGAACACACCAGGACACATGAAGACTTTATTATCAGCTCTTACTTACTGCACTCACTTGACCATCCCTTTGTGTAAACATGCTCTAAGAAGACGGTAAATAAAACAGCTGAAACACCCAAAGATTTACTAGAAGAACACACAAGAAACCAGTTCAACCCGTATCTGAGTGTATTCTAGTGTGCATATGTATCCTTTGATACTGTTTGCATAGTGTGTGTGCACTCTACTGCTTATGCTGATGAAATAATAGAGTGTTTTTGTGTGTGTGTTCCAGGAGATGGGATGAATGCGTACATGGCCTACAGAGTGTCGATCAAGGTGAGAATAACAACATCTCAGATACATCTGCAGTTTTTTACCACAATCCTGAAGTTTGAAGGAGGAACATATCTGTTTAGCTGAATCTGAAGAGTATGTTCTCTGTAAAGTGTATCTGTCAGCGGATATTAAGCGGGAAAATCAGTTGAAGTCCAGCAACTATAAATATCTCCGGTTTTCCTTCAAAATTAAATCCCCTTAAATACATCTGCTGTTCTTAGATCTTCACCTTTACTCGTGTCAAACAAGTAATTTCTTTCATGAGGATGGCACCGTAGGAAAAAATTCCTATGTACAGTTTTTCCATTCGCCGGAAATGTACCGGACTTTGACCGATAAAATCTCTTTCAGGAAGATGAAATGAAATCTCTCCGGTCAAAGTTTTTCCCGTGAAATTAATTTATAAACTGCTATTATGCCAAATGCACTTTTCCTTGGCTTTTAAACCTAAATGTGTCCCTGGTGTGCATAATGCATCACACAGTTTTAGAAGACACAACCCTCCCTCTTTTTCTCCTACTCTCCTTTCTGAAAAAACATTTGTGAAGTCAATAAGCTAAATGCACATAAACCACTATTTGAAATGTAAGAAGAAGCAACAGAGTATATCTGAAACAGAACTGCTACAGGATCACATCTCTCTCTCTCTCTCTCTCTCTCTCTCTCTCTCTCTCTCTCTCCTCCAGACGTCCATATCTCTGTTTAAGAGCCAGGAGTTCTCAGTGAAAAGGCGTTTCAGTGATTTTCTGGGTCTGCACAGTAAACTGGCCTCCAAGTACCTGCACATAGGCTACATCGTCCCCCCTGCGCCAGAGAAAAGCATTGTGGGTAAGTGTAGCCACTCTCTAACACTAGCTATTCTCAAACTGAGGTCCAGGAGTCTGGAAGTGTCATTCAGGTACATTGTTAAAGGCAGCAAACAACAGCCAATATTATAAATATAACAACATAAATGAGAGTTCAAAGGTATGTAATGTTGGAGATTTCTTTACTTCACTAAGAACTAATTTAACATAATTAAAAACAGTACAAATAAGACATCATATGTAAAATACCAAATGTATCAATAAGGTTTGCCCCACATTAAGAACAAAATGATTCAATCTTCCATCAAGTCCATGTCCATTGGTGAAAAGTGACTAAGTACATTTACTTTGCAGGCTCATATTACTGATATAGAAATGAATTAAAATAACTATGAATTAAGATACCTGGCGGTGTTATAATTGAGGATTAAGATAAATATTATTCTGAAAAGTGCTACTCTTTATTATGAATAATTTCATTTTTGGCACTTTGTATGAATTGACGCTAATGTTAAATAATACTACTATAACATTTTGAATGGAGGACTTGTGACATCTCTCGGTTGACCAATCACAACAGAGGCGGCCAGTTAAACAATCAGAGTGGACTGGGCTTTGTTTCTTCTGGCCCTCTGCCGTCTGCTCAGCTGTCGGATTGAAGATGTCTGGTTCAACCATTGTAGAGTGTTTAGTTCTCCATGATCATAACAAACCCTTCATACAAAGACCACTTGTCTTGCTGATTCTCTACCGTTTAATGTTCCTGTGTCGGGAGAAATCTATTTCAATATTTAAAAAGTCCCCCCAAATAAAATGCATCCATTACGTCAGCCTAACCCAACCCTATCCAAAACTGTGGAACAACCTGCCAGAAAATAGAGGCACACTCGGTTGACGTTTTTTGCAGCTGAATACACACTTTTCTTTACTTAGCTTGTTATTAGCAACGCCCCACTTCTAATGGTAAATAAAACGTTTTTTTTAAAGTAATGATAATAATAATAATAATACTTTTTATTATTATTATTATTATTAAACAATAAAAAATATATTTTAGTTTTTTATTACTTTCTTGTATTTATTCATTTTGTTTAACCTCTTTCTTACTTTAACTGAGTGGGTTATCTGTTGTTGATGTTTGGTTATTTTTACTTTATTTAACTGGATTTATTCTATACTCTTTCGACCTTGTTGTTGTCTAAGCCAGGGGTTCTCAAACTTTTTGTTTATGCGGACCACTATTTATTATCAAGGATTTTCGCGGACCACCTCATCTGCAAACATATATAAACGTAGCGCCAGATTCCAAGATGGACGGCGAAGGTTAGCTGGTTCTCGTTAGCCAGTGTCTCGTAGCACAGAACACAGAATTTTCTCTTAATCTTCCCTTTTTTTGTTTTTTTCTGTGGAATCTGGCTTGTAGATGCCTCCGACTGACTCTCATTATCTTCATTAACGGTAACGTTAACCCCTTTGCTCTTCAGAGAACCTGATGCTAGCCACAGATCCATGTTTGTGGTGTTGCACACGTAACCATGGGTAACCAGTGGTGAAATTAAGTGTTGTCCATAATTAACAATAACAAATATCTGCGTTTTAACACTATGTTTATATATGTACTTATTTGTACAGTTTGCATATGAGGTGTTCTGCGTTTTTTTTAAAAAAAAATTTTTTACTGACCACCTGCAGTCGGACCACAGTTTGAGAACCGCTGGTCTAAGGTATCATGTGCACACATGCTGTAAAAGGTTTTCAAATTTGACTTGAATTATACGTCTTATTTTCTGTTTGTCTTATGTTTTGTTTTCATCTTGTGTATGAAAAGTGCTATACAAATAAAGCTATGTTAGTGCTTTAGTAGGATTTTCTACTACCTAAAAACATGAAAGACTACTGGGTCATGGCTTGACCCTGTGAAGCTTTAGTGTAAATGTGAACCTCATAGGAGATGATCAGTCAGCGGCAGCGCTGACGGATCAGACCTACAGTGTGCAGTGTGTTGATCAGCAGTGATTGTCGTCCCGGGAGCTAATGAGTTTTTATGGTAATGAGTGTGTACTCTTCTGCAGGGATGACCAAGGTGAAGGTGGGGAAGGAGGACCAGTCGTCCAACGAGTTTGTGGAGAAGAGGAGATCGGCACTGGAGAGGTACGATAAGAGGAAGATATTTAAAACACTTCAGAGCCACTATAATCATTTTTGTTTTAGTTGGTGGATGGGCAGAAACACAAAACATGCAAAATGTGTCTTTAACAAATAATTTTCCAAAATTGTTCTCATAGTCATTATGCAGCACAATCAATATTAATACACATCATGTATTAATTAGTTATGCAGCTGTGAGTAGGATCAGTTTTCAAATCCATCCTCAGCGTTGCTTTCAGGGACACATAACATCTAATAATTGTTATATTTTATTAAAAAGTAGATTTTTAGGGATTAAGGATTGAAACGGTAACTGCAATCTACATCAGAAGGTTTGGAAAATATATTTGATTTTATTAAAAGGGAAGTCTTTTTTTTAGATTGAATTGTTTAGAATAATGTGATACATTTCGGATGAGAAAATACAGGCCTTTTAAATACACCCAAATACCGTAATTGGACTTGATTAAAGTTTAATTTTTTTTTCTTTTTCTTCTCATTAAAAACTAAAGGAAAGTCAAAAGAGTGGATTACAAACTTAAGGAGGTAAACAAAATAACTTGTAAAAGAGAAAAAAAAAATAAATAAATGTATGCAACAGTCTGTGTTGCTGCTGAGGTGGAAGCAAGGTGTTTATGACTTGTGGACCCAGAGCAGAGAGGTGGGCGGGGCTGACATTCTGCTGCCCTTTGCTTATGTGTTTGATTGACAGGAAGGTCAGCCAGTGACAGCCGATAGAGCTTAGAGCTGCAGAACTCCACACTGATGGAAACGCACAGATGTTTTAATTTCTTCTTTCTTATTTATATATTTTGTTTAGGAATATTTATTTTTGTATATAAGATCTTCAGTCATAATAATCATTCCTAAAGAAAGTTTTTTTCATCTTTTTGGTTGAATTATAAGTTATTATAAGGATGATTGAAAAATGCAAGTGTATTAAAATATTAATATATATATATATATATATATGCAGTGGGGCAAAAAAGTATTTAGTCAGCCACCAATTGTGCAAGTTCTCCCACTTAAAAAGATGAGAGAGGCCTGTACATTTTATCCGAGGTATACCTCAACTATGAGAGACAAAATGACAAAAAAAATCCAGATAATCACATTGTCTGATTTTTAAAGAATTGATTTGCAAATTATGGTGGATAATAAGTATTTGGTCAATAACAAAAGTTCATCTCAATACTTTGTTATATACCCTTTGTTGGCAATGACAGAGGTCAAACGTTTTCTGTAAGTCTTCACAAGGTTTTCACACACTGTTGTGTCCTCTAGAGCAGTGATGTTTTGGGGCTGTCGCTGGGCAA
>NW_011355146.1:5929-12018 GCF_000735185.1 Notothenia coriiceps
GTCTAGTTGAGTTTTTACCAAAAAGTTCTATTTTGGTTTCATCTGACCATATGACATTCTCCCAATCCTCTTCTGGATCATCTAAATGCTCTCTAGCAAACTTCAGACGGGGCTGGACATGTACTGGCTTAAGCAGGGGGACACGTCTGGCACTGCAGGATTTGAGTCCCTGGCGGCGTAGTGTGTTACTGATGGTAGCCTTTGTTACTTTGGTCCCAGCTCTCTGTAGGTCATTGACTAGGTCCCCCCGTGTGGTTCTGGGATTTTTGCTCGCCGTTCTTGTGATCATTTTGACCCCACGGGGTGAGATCTTGCGTGGAGCCCCAGATCGAGGGAGATTATCAGTGGTCTTGGCTGTCTTCCATTTTCTAATAATTGCTCCCACAGTTGATTTCTTCACACCAAGCTGCTTACCTATTGCAGATTCAGTCTTCCCAGCCTGGTGCAGGTCTACAATTTTGTTTCTGGTGTCCTTTGAAAGCTCTTTGGTCTTGGCCATAGTGGAGTTTGGAGTGTGACTGTTTTGAGGTTGTGGACAGGGGTCTTTTATACTGATAACGAGTTCAAACAGGTGCCATTAATACAGTTAACAAGTGGAGGACAGAGGAGGCTCTTAAAGAAGAAGTTACAGGTCTGTGAGAGCCAGAAATCTTGTTTGTTTGTAGGTGACCAAATACTTATTTTACCGAGGAATTTACCAATTAATTCATTACAAATCCTACAATGTGATTTCCTGGATTATTTCCCCCCATTCTGTCTATCATAGTTGAAGTGTACCTAGGATGAAAATTACAGGCCTCATCTTTTTAAGTGGGTGAACTTGCACAATTGGTGGCTGACTAAATACTTTTTTGCCCCACTGTATATATATATGTGTTCAGATTTCTACTGTGTGTTTTTGAATTTGGACTGAAACCCTTCAATGTTTTTTCTGTTCTGAAGGATACAGTCATTTGACAGGCTCTGTCCATGTGTAAAATAGGTCTAATAACAATGCAATTACGGTGTAATATGGTTGTTATATTTATGTTACATAGGTGCAATACTGATGTTACTTGGGTGATATATGGGTCAACTAACAGTGTAATATAGGTGTAATAATAGTGTATCATGGGTGTAATAAGGGTGTATTAAGGGTGTAATGGCAATCAATCAATTTTCCAAAATATTTATACATTGGCCATTTAATGGTTAAGTAAGTTTACATTTTTAAAGAAGAAGCTTGTTTCCTACAACAAGCAACAAGGAGATTAATTAATTATAGATCAGAAAGTGGTCATGATGATAAATAATATCTGTGTTTCAGGTATCTGATGAGAACAGTGAAGCATCCCATCCTGCTGAAGGATCCCAACGTGCTGCAGTTTCTGGAGAGCTCAGAGGTAACTGATGAACCATTCCTCCTTGTTTTCCTACAGAAAGGATGTAGGTTCAGTTCTTACTGCCCGACCTCTTTTTAATGCCACTGGCAAATTTCGAAAGACCAGTCAGCCTTTAACAGTCTGCTTTGATAGTTACAAACTTCTTCTTTCGCCAAAAATAGCCAAAAAATAAGTTTGTCCCCTAATGTCTTTTCTGAAAAGTTGAGATACTTTAAACCCAAACACAAACACTTTGGAGCGCTCAGGAAAAGAAGCTGGGAGCAGGACTTTTTCTCGAGGCAATAGAGAGGCGAAGTCCCGCCCTTCTACTTCCGCCCCATGGGACCTTATTTCGGAAAAATTATGTATTGAAGTCAATGGGGAGAGAAAGATTATCTTTCGATCCCGTTTGAATTGTGCCACGAATTACACATGATGTTTGTCAATCTTAAAAAATAATTTCCATGTAAAAAAAGTCACAGTTTGTCGTAGAACACGCAACTAGAAAGACTACAAATCCCAGAGTCGCGTAAGTGATGTCATTAACGTTACACATTACACTCGTGTTACTCACCGAAACCTTATAAAGCCGGTCCCGCATGCTGGCTCTTACAGAACCGACTAACTCCCCTTGTGTGTATGTACAGCTCTCAACATACCCAGCCTTGTAATGATTTTCACCTCTTTTAATACTTTTCGCCTCATTCTGAAAGAAAGAGGTGAAATGTGGTAACGTGACGGCCATCTTGGTGTTGGTGACGTGTGCGAGACCAGAGATGTAGGTCATTGAGCGGTCTACTTCCCAGTTTTACGACACATTTAAAAAATGTTGACCTGCAAAATTATCTATAAAATTGACAAACATCATATGTGTAATTTGTGGCACAATTCAAAGGGGATCAAAACATAATCTTTCTCTCTCCATTGACTTCAATACATAATTTTTCCGAAATAAGGTCCCATGGAGGTCCACCGGAAGGGGAGGGACTTTGCCTCTCTATCACTTGTGGCGCTATGCACTCACTCCCCATTGGAAACAATTGAAAAAAGACTCCGGTGCTAAAAACTTACGTTATGTAGACACAGGCCCTCACTCTTGAAAAAATAACTGATGGACTTTCTGAAATGGGGGGAAAGCCAAATAACTAACCCCCCCAAATAACAGCAAAAACTCTGTCTGAGTTTTCTTCACGTCTTTTTCCCAACAAGCAGCGGAACGTCCGGACGAGGTCAACCCAACGCGCCTGTAAAAACTGCCTTCGGGTTTAAGAGTCTGGCATTTCCTGTTTCCTCGTTTTATTGTCCACTCAGACTAAATTCTCTGTAACACTTCGTCTCGTTGGCTCTAACTGTCCCCCTCCTCACCCCAGTCCCTAGCCCCCTGCTCTGCCTAACAGTTGGTGGGATTGCGTTGGGAAGGAGCCACAACATAAATGGCCCCTTGTCACAGATTTAACAGATGAATCACTCGGACGCTTGACCGAGCATAGCGCTCCGTCCGGCCCGCTAAATGAAACACAACCAGAGGACGGGGGACGGGGGGGGGGGGGGGACTTGTTTGCAATTCAAAGCTATATTTACCCCCCCACCTTTACTCATTTACCCTCCGAGGGGCCTTTGGGACCAAGCCGTCCCCCTGGCTGCTGCCGCTCCACCTAAATTAGATTGGAAGGGGGGGGGGGTAAATGTGCTCCAGCGATGGAGGAAAACGTTGCATGTCCGGGAGAAAAGTAAACTTTTCCAAAATGAAGAAAAATGAGCCTATTTTCAGACGGACATCGGGGCGTTTTTAGAGTGACGCGATGGGGTCTTAGCTGGGTTTTGGGGCTGTTAAAGTTGCTCGGCACGCTTTAAATCTGACTGGAATTAGAACGTGGGACACATTACAATCAGGGGGGGGGCAGCTGTAATAGAGTTAGACAGAGGCGAGAAGACAAAACAAGAGCAAATAAATGTAGTTAAGATATAGATTGAAACAGAGAGAGAGAGGGGATATTAAGGGAAGACAAAAATAAAATGTTAAAAATCTAAAGGTTGAACTAGAAACGGCAACGAAACAAATGTGAAAGATGGCACTCTAAAATATCTACATAAATTAAAGATCAATTAAACACTTTAACTGCAGGAAATTAAATCACCATTTGAGACAAGATGTTTAAAACAATGAGAAAATGAGCGAATGACTCACAAAGAAAGCATCAAAAGAAATAGAAACATTAACACTGGAAAAAACCAACAAGCTGATATTTACACGTTTACAACAGCAATGGTAAAGTGTAGATAAAGCCAAAAGGAAAACGAGTAAAATTACATATTAAATAAAGAGGCAAGCCCACAAAGAGCTAAATGAGAAAATACTCAATCACAACCGGCAAAACGTTGGCGGAACAACCTCCTCTGCTGCATGTCCCAGATACTGCAAGAATTTAATTGGAGGAATCTTGTTTGTTGCTTTGTTTTAACATTGTTTCGCCTGCCGTCTTGTAAGCACACTTGTCAAAGTATTAATTCATGGTTTTTCATAACTTTTATCAGTATGGTGTTATATCGGCATCATTTTGTGAGTGTATTACATAAATTAAATCACGGCAAAATATGTTAATATTCTTGTTTGTGTTATCTACATGGAGCTAAGGCTATGCATTTATTAAGTGTCCATAATACACAGGAATATTTCTTGTAACTCTAGATCACATTCTGTCTGGCAACACTTCTGTTGTAGTGTACTCTGCTGATGTTTATTGTCTGATAAAGCTTAAAGTCTAGGTGGAAAAAATAAAGAGGCAAGCACACAAAAAAAAGCACACAAAAAAAAGAAAAGTTACTCTATGGTAAAGAAATAAGTTGCCATCTGTTGCAGTCTGTATTGTGTGTGGTGGTCTGCCAGGGGCCGGGGGTCGCTGTAAAGTCTGACATCCTGTTTGTTTATTTGTTGTTGTTTGGTCCAGTTGCCGCGGGCGGTCAGCACTCAGGCTCTGAGCAGCGCCGGTCTCCTGCGGATGGTCAACAAGGCCGCAGAGGCCGTCAACAAGATGACCATCAAAATGAACGAGTCAGACGCTGTGAGTACAGAGAGAGGATAGAAGGGAGGAAGAATTTTTAAAAAGGGGAATAAGGATGTAGAGGAGAAGGGAAGGAAATAACCAGAGGAATATGAACTGATGAAGCAGGTACAGGTAGCGTCGAAAGGAAGAGGAAAGAAAGGAAGTGAGTAAACATGTAAATAAAGTTAATATGAGGGTATGAAGAAATGCTGAAGGTAACAAAGGAAGTGGTGAAAGTTAAGTAAAAAGGAAAAGTGTGTGTGTGTGTGTGTGTGTGTGTGTGTGTGTGTGTGTGTGTGTGTGTGTGTGTGTGTGTGTGTGTGTGTGTGTGTGTGTGTGTGTGTGTGTGTGTGTGTGTGTGTGTGTGTGTCTTTCAGTGGTTTGAGGAGAAGCAGCAGCATTTTGAGAACCTGGACGTTCAGCTGAGGAAACTTCATGCCAGTGTGGAGTCTCTGGTCTGTCACAGGAAAGGTATAATGACGACTGGACGTCGTAGGGTGTGTGTTTGTGTTTCAAATGACTTCCCAATGATCGCAGTGGGAATTTCGTTAACAAGAATTCTGACTAAATGTTCCCTTTCAACGTGATGGCACCGCCCAGCACACTTCTCTTGATTACCCTAAGAAAAGTGCTTGCTTTACCACATTCTGGTGGTTTAACAATATATTTTGTTTATTTAATAAATGGCTTATTCGATAGTAATCAAACATGCCTCAACAGCCTCTCTGGATTTTCTAAATAAAAATGTCTAATAGTGGTTTGGTTCTTTTGCAGGGCATGTCACAACAGCATTTGTTCTTGCAGGCTCTTTAAATAAATAGTTAACATATTGTAGAGTTATTAATATTATTAATTTATTAGAATCTTCTATAATTTTATTTTTTTCAATTTACGAAGCCAAGCATTAAATCCACAGGTGGAATATATGAAATTACTGTACATGTCTTTATTTATTTGTACTACTTTCATTTTTTGTTGAAAAGTCTTAACCCTACTCAGATAGGGCCGTACACTCAATGTGAGTTAATGTGCACTTAAACAAAAAAAAATATGTTGTTAGTTAGATAGTTGATTTTTTTTGTAAAGAATATTTGTATAAATGAAATCAGATATTTACGTCTCAAGAATACCGCATCATGTTCTGGCACCAGACTGAGTTCCTCCTCTCCTCTCCAGAGCTTTGTTTTGTTTTTGTTTTTGTTTTTGTTTGTGTTTTTGTTCTTGTTTTGTTTGTCGACCTTACTCATAATGTAAAGCGTCTTTGGGTCTAGAAAAGCGCTATATAAATCCCATTTATTATTATTATTATTAGAGCTCTCGGTGAACACGGCGCAGTTCGCCAAGTCGGCGGCCATGTTGGGGAACAGCGAGGACCACACAGCTCTGTCCCGGGCTCTGTCCCAGCTGGCCGAGGTGGAGGAGAAGATCGACCAGCTGCACCAGGACCAGGCCAACGCAGACTTCTACCTCTTCTCTGAGTTACTGGGGGACTATGTCCGCCTCATCATCGCCGTCAAGGTACGAGTCTGAGGGTAGATTCACTCTGCACACAATAGTATACTGTATGCCAGGGCTTCTCAAACTCCGGACCAAGGTCCGGATCCGGACCGAACTGCAAATCAATCCGGACCGAACCCTGTGTCCCATTATAAAAAAATTTTAAAAATTACAATTTTTTTTTTTT
>NW_011355146.1:12033-23288 GCF_000735185.1 Notothenia coriiceps
CCAGGGCTTCTCAAACTCCGGACCAAGGTCCGGATCCGGACCGAACTGCAAATCAATCCGGACCGAACCCTGTGTCCCATTATAAAAAAATTAATTTTTTTTAAAAAAAAGTAAGAAAAGTAAAAAAAAAAAAAGATTATATAAAAAAAAGAAAAATAATTTCTGATTCTGACGTAAATTAAAGTGGAACTATCATGCTATATTGGAAAAATATATTGTAGGGCCATACCTATACAAAACATGTCTGTGAAGTTTTTTGCTTAAAATACCAAACAGATCACCCATTGTAGCCATCCCTCATAATGCTCAGACCCCTCTTTTGCAGCCCTGTTAGAGAAACGCGGATTTTGGGTCCTTAGCTTTAAAAAAATAAAACGAGGAGGCGGAGGAAATGCCTGATCAGAATTCTACCCGAGATAAAGTTACATTCTGCTGTGATAAAACGCCATCCTGTTCTAAACCACATCAAAGATTATTTCTGAAACAGTATGGAGCTCAAAGGCTTTTTCTCTTGCGGGTTTATCACAAGGTGAGTTCCTTTTTGTATTTCCTGCTTTTTAAACAGGTTAGCTCTGAGTGTTAGCGAGGCTTGCTAATGTAAACAAAGACGAGATTACGTCCAAAACATGTCGGGCATTGTTTCTGATAGCAATTTTCTGTGGGTCCGCTGCCGATTTGACGTCAGATCGGCAGGAAATCTGTACCCGCTCGTTGTACCCCTGTTTTTAAAAGATTTGGGTACGGAGGAAAAGAGAGAGGGTTTTATTGTCTGACGCTGCGTGAGTTGTCTGAAGCGCCGGGGACACATCTTTATGTATAAAAGACATCAGAAAGTGCATTTTGCAGCTTCAGACAACTCACGCAGCGTCAGACAATAAAACCCTCTCTCTTTTCCNGAGACAGACTGACAGACAGAGAGACAGACAGAGACAGACAGACAGACGGAGAGACAGACAGAGACAGACAGAAAGACCGACAGACAGACAGAGAGACAGACAGACAGAGACAGACAGACATAGACAGACAGACAGAGACAGACGGAGAGACAGAGACAGACAGACAGAGATAATACAGACACACAGACAGACAGAGAGACACGCAGAGACAGACAGAGACAGACAGACAGACGGAGAAACAGACAGAGACAGACAGACACAAAGACAGGCAGACAGAGAGACAGAGAGACAGACAGACAGACAGACAGACAGACAGAGACATACAGACACACAGACAGGTCCTACCTCCTCAATCTCCTGGTTGCAGGAAGGCATGGCAGGGAAAATGCAACAAAATTTAAAGAGGCAGGAAAAATGTTCTGAGCTTCCAAAATCATAGAGGAAGATCCCGAGAACTGAGAGCAAACACCGAGGGAAAACGAAACCGGAACCAAAGGAAAGCCCTCCCTGAGACTCTCTAACACCAGATCATGTTACATGCTTTAAAGGGGGGGAGATTTTAAGAATTTTAAACTGTTAATATTACATTTCACGTTATTTTACGGGAGCAATTTGGTGTTTCATTACTTATCAACAACTTATTGTAATTTTGTTTATTTTGAGTATGAGTTCCTTAGCTAAGCAATAGTTCAGTATCATGTTAAATACACTAGTTTTCTTTCTTTCCAAAAGTAGGAGGTTTGGACAGGTCTCCCTTGAAAAAGAGATCGATGATCTCAATGGGACCACCTGGTTAAATAAAGGTTTGATAAATAATTAATAAAAGGAGGAGAAGATGGATATTAAATATTGTGTCAGACATTTTTAAAAATCTTATTTTGTAATTGTGAGATGACGTGCAATATTAGAGGGAATGGACAATCACTATTATTATATTTTCAGATATTCTGTTTTGACCAAATATTGTGTGATTTGTTTTTTTACTAGCCCATACATTAGGATGTGGTTAGCCTAGCTTAGCATAAAGAATGGGAGCAGGGGGAAACAGCTAGCCGGGTACAATATTGTAACTTGGTTTTAGGGGAATTACTTTAGAATATTTTCTAAATATGGGCCTAAATGAAGCAAATATTAGTTCCAAACTCATGTCTTTTAACTGCTCAATGTTTCTGAGCAAGAAACAAACAATGACTTTAATTTCATTTAAATAAAGCAGAGAAAAAAAAGCACATTCTTATATTTAAGAAGCTGCATTAAACAAGAGGATTGAGGCATTTTAACTGACATGGTTGTATCCGAGAAAAGAGCAAGCAAGAGTTTCACACCCTTTACTACACTAATATCAGAACAAAACTAATTTAATTGAAAAAATGACCTAGGAACAGTGTCTTTGTGCAGTCAGCAGCAGTGTTTCTCTGGCTGTAGCTCCTGTGTGGAGCCCATAGGGGGCAGTGCGGGCTCACAATGTGACAGCAGAGCCCAAACCCTGCCGCGTCTCATCTCTGAGTTTTAAAAGGTGTTCTTTAGTGTTCATTTCAATGTTAACTGACATTAAATATAAATGTAAGAAAAACATGGCCATGACAATGTGTTTAGCTCTATTATTCCTGTATTAAAAAGATTCTACATATTTGCATTAGGAGAAAAATACCAAATATGTATTGTGTGTAGGTTGTCAAGCTGGATTTATGAATAAGATGTGAATACAAAGTGCACAAATTGACATATTCAATCAAAAATAATTTCAATGTACACATCTTCTACTAATTTAGTTCTTTGGTCTGTTTGGATTGTCTGTATGAATAGTGACTTTTTGTGCGTGTAAATGGTCTGCAAGGGCGTAGAAAAAAGTAATAATCTTGTTTACGGTGTAATTTAACCATTGCAATGAAAACAATACATTTCTATTGTGTTATTTATTAAGGTCAACCGATTAGATATAGATATTTAAATATAAATACTTTAAAAAGGAAGTGTGGTCTAAAGTTGGCAAATCATTTTTTCGATGTTTGCAATGGTGCAATTTTATCGACCTCTGACCCTTTCTCTTCAACATAACATTATGTAATGCCATTCTAATGACCTGCTGCAACAGCCTGAATGATTTATACATTGAAATAAAATGAAATGTTGCAGTGGTTGTTAAAAATTGCTGCAATGTTTTTAATATAAATGTATTAATACATGCAGTAATGTAAGAATACAATATTATTATTATTGTTATTATGTACATGTAGTATTCTAGAAAGGAAAAAAATATTGTGAAACTTAATGCTTTTTTGGCCGTTAAAAAAAGATTCTGAAGATCCAACAAGAACTCATTTTATCTTCTAAAAGACATTTGGGGTCAGTATGATTCAGGCTTTGATGCATGATTCGAACATTGTTGTTAAAATAATATGAAATGATCGTTATGAGTGAAGACATAACGGGCTTTCATGAATAAAAGAGCAACTCGTGCATTATATAATTAACAAATACTCTACTTCAAAGTGTGTGAAACATAATTCATATTCAAGTTGTTTATTACAAAATGCAGCAGATTACTACATAACAAAGTGAGTCAATTACAATTTGTCAAGTTATGACAAAATGTCGAATAACAATAAGTTATGTTTACCGCTTATGCTTTTTGTGCGGCAGAAGCTCAGTCTATAGGGAACCGGAAGGTGGTCGGTTGAAGTCCCGGATCAGACAAAGTATGGAGCGTGTATAAAAGCTCCTCAAAATGAAGATGAGTCAAATGCATGGACCACATGTCTCTGTGTGTGGTGATGCGCACATCTTTGTAGCTACAACAATTATTTAATTCCAATCCTCCATTTCGTACTCCCTCTGTTTATTATCCTTTCCACGAAACCTAACATTTATTCTGAACCCCTTCCTGTAGTGTGTTTTATAATTGTTAGTGCATGTAAATGGTCTGCAAAGGCTAACATCTCTGTGTTCCCTCCAGAGGGAGTTTCTCTCCCACACACTCTCCCCCCCAGGCCTGAAATGCCTATTGGAATGATTTGTTTACTTCCTGAACATAGTGACATCACTATGTAACATTCAATCTTCTATTGGCTAGCGCTCACACACATTATACATGATAGGCTAAGGGGCAGGACATCTGTAAGCAGTTGACCAATCACCACAGAGCCAACCAGCTAACCAATCAGAGCAGACTGGGCTCTGGTTTCAGACAGAGGGTGAAAAGAGGTGCTGCAGCACAGGCAGTATGATAAAAATAAAGAGCTGTTTGAACATTAGAGCATGGAGACATGTCCCAGTAGAGACACAACATACTGATAGGAAGCTGAGAATGAGCAGAATATGTCCTCTTTAAAAGGATCCTGCACACAAAATCACACTTTTATTTAAAGGTGGGGTAGGTAATTTTGGAGAAACCAGCTCGAGTGCGCTAGAATTTGAAAATACACAACCGGAAGAAATCTGCTACTTCCTTACAGAGCCCCTCCTCCAACACACACGAACGCGCACATGACCAATGAGGGCACGAGGTAAGTTTGTGCACAGATGGAAGGCTGACAGGCAGGTAGGCCATCCAGTTATTTTAGCCGGGCCGGCTCAGATGATTGGTCATGCTTTTTACAGTACTATGGCTTCCACAGATGACATTTTTTAATGGATTTTTTGTCAAAGTATTTAAGATATTCATTGCTATCGGGATGTTAAGAGCATTCCATGGAATATAACAAAAAGTGTATCTCGAGCCGGTTTCTCAAACTTACCTAACCCACCTTTGAATGATTTGCTCCTTATGTATTTACAGTCCTTCTCTGTAACTGTGTTTGTGTAGCAGCTGTTCACCAGGTTTCCAACATTAACAGCAGCAGTGTGAAGTAAAAGTATTTTTTTTATTCTTCAGAAAAAGCCAGTGTGTGTTTTCTGTTGGCTGTTGTCAAGCCGTGAACCAAAACCCGACTCCTGACGGGCGGCAAAACTCTTGTCGGCTCCAAATAAATGTTGGTTTGTAACTCTACTGCGATCTGTCCTCGTCTGCAGCTTCTGACAGCCTACCCCAAACCCCCCCGTCCTCCTCCCAAAACCCCACATCTGACAGCTCCTCAGCTCTAATACCAGACCCCCAACCACACCAGCTGTGTGTGTGTGAGTGTGAGTGTGAGTGTGAGTGTGTGTGTGTGTGTGTGTGTGTGTGTGTGTGTGAGCTGTTTCCTGACAGGGAGGATGAATTTGTGTGGTGACAGCTTCAACAGATGCTCTAATAAAGTACTTTTCTACTGCTGTTGTTTGTCGTTCTGAGTTGAGTCTACAGACTGGAGGAAAACAAGATTTCTATATAAAAAATAAATAAGATAAAAACTTTTCACATGACTGAACTGTGGAGGTGCGCTTCTTTTACCTCACTGGTGAGCCACAGAGGGAAGAGAGCTATGTTTTATACCAGATTGAGAAGCACTAACTTTGCCATGTTTATCATTTCATATTACACTTAGAGATATAGCAAATCATTAACCTCTGCAGTAATTATTTGACACATAGGCTTAAGGACAAAGATATTACTCAGGTAAAATGAATGCCGACATGATTACAGACGTAATAAGGACTAAAAAAGGACAACGTTATCATTCTTTAAAACTAGCCGGGTGTTATTTGCTTTTTTTATTAAGTTGTGACTGCTGTCTATTTACCTTTTTTCTTAGTTAGTATACGACAGTACAACATGATGTCTTTTTGATTGCCTTTATTAACATTTGTTTATTATTCCTCTGGAAGCTTATGTCTCATTTAATTATCTCATGTTCTTTTCAAATTAAATTTCACTCACACACTTGTATAACGTATGAATATAATAGTATTTGTTTAAATATTACGTTGTTGTACTAAGTTGGTCTATTACAGTGTATTCTACCGTATATGATGTTTCCTATTACATTTTATCATATTTTATCCTATCTTTACCTTGTGCAATGCCCTGTAAGCATGCTGCACAACAATTCCCTCATTCGGGTAGAATAACCCAGTGACATTTCTCATATGCAGGCTCGCTGTTCAAATCAAACCATAAAGGGGCCTTATTCTGCTCATTTTCAGGGCTCATATTTGTAGATAGTGTCTCTACTGGGACATTTCTCCATACTTTAAATGTTCAAAAAGCTCTTTATTTTTCTCATACTGCCTGTGCTGCAGTACCTCTTTTCACCCTCTGTCTGAAACCAGAGCACAGTCTGCTCTGATTGGTTAGCTGGCCGGCTCTGTTGTGATGGGTCAACCGCTTAGAGATATCCCGCCCCAACCGCTTAGAGATATCCCGCCCCTACCCTATGACGCTANGTCTCTCCGTCTGTCTTTCTGTCTCTGTCTGTCTCTATGTCTGTCTCTGTCTGTATGTCTTTCTGTCTGTCTCTTTGTCTGTCTGTCTGTCTCTCTCTGTCTGTCTGTGTGTCTGTCTTTGTGTCTGTCTGTCTCTCTGTCTGTCTGTCTGTCTCTGTCTGTCTCTCTGTCTGTCAGTCTGTCTCTGTCTGTCTCTCCGTCTGTCTTTCTGTCTGTCTGTCTCTCTGTCTGTCTCTATGTCTGTCTCTGTCTGTATGTCTGTCTGTCTCTTTGTCTGTCTGTCTGTCTGTCTCTGTCTGTCTGTGTGTCTGTCTTTGTGTCTGTCTGTCTCTGTCTGTCTGTCTGTCTGTCTGGCTGGCTGTCTGTCTCTCTGTCTGTCTGCCTGTCCGTCTGTCTCTCTGTCTGTCTGTCTGTCTGTCTGTCTGTCTGTCTGTCTGTCTGTCTGTCTGTGTGTCTGTCTGTCTGTCTGCCTGCTTCACACCTTTGAGTTGCCTCATTGCACCATTTAGATTTTCAAATTCACCTCTGTTGGGTTCGATATTTTAGTGTCAATGTTCATTTTGTATTTGTTTCCGTTGTTTCGTTTCCTTCCTGCTGTCAGTTCTGAGTCACATGAAGAAGTATGTCAGTAGATCAATTTATTTTCTTTTTTTTCTTTGGGAATGTTAATTTTCTGAACATCAGTGTTAGAATTGCTCATTTAGGTTCAACATTTTAACTCGAAACTTAAAATGTCATCACGGACAAACCCCTTTCATGTGACCCCTTACATCACGAAGATTTGCATCCACTTGGCTTACAGGGCAAACTTGGTTTAGTTTCTTTATACATTATATAACCTTAGTATGAATCTTATTAATTCCCATTATTATTTCAGCCTTTTTTAACACCCATGTAACAGTGTGGTTGGTGTGTTAGCTAAGTAAATTCCAATAACAATGAATAAACTACACGTTTCACCTCTTATTAAGCAAGGTTATTCCTTTGATGGAAGTACATGCAAGATCATTTACTTGATGAAATTAAAGTTTACATTTTACAAATCTTAGAAACTTGCTGCAGAAAAATGTTGTGTCATGATTTCAGCAAAGTGTTTTAAATTGTCAAATTGTCTTTAATAGATTAGCAACAAACCATCATTCAACCGTAAATTAAAAATAAATTCGGTACATTTGTAAAAATGTGTATGTTTTGTAAAATAAGACTTTTCGAGAGCAACTATTTACTTAATGTGAAAATAATTTCATGAGTGTTTCCTATTCTCACAGTTAAAGCGGTTAATAAAAAAATTATCTTATTATAATGAGCTATTTGCTTCTGTGTGATACTGTATGTGGAGTTACAATATATATTTTGCTACATTTATTAATTCTGGATTTATAATCATCCAGGATGACATAAAGTGGTTCAGGAATGAGTCCTAAACCCGGAAATAAGTCAGCATTTTAGCACTTCCTGTTTCCTCATCTCAGATTCAACAATATTGTAATCATATTTTTGGTTAGATGCCTGGTTTAAGGTCTGTGTTTACCGGTTCACGAGATTTTAACGTTCTAGGGCATTACATTTCTCAGTAAACTCCCCACTCGTAAACAGTGACGTAAAGTAACTAAGTGCATTTACTCAATACTGTACTTAAGTACAATGTTTAGGTATTTGTTCTTTACCTCTACCACCTGTGCTCGTAAATGTCTGTGTTGCTAACAAGTTACTAAATTAGACTTCTAAATGTCATCACGCCTAACATTAGCCGCCTTTAGCTTAGCGATGGAGATGTGAAGTCATGTGACCATGCTGAAGTTAGTTTATAGCTTAATGTTAGCTTTTTACTTCAGGCTACTGTATTACATTTACAACTCAAAAGTAAGTATCAAACGTGTGTTTGCCACAGTCTTTTTTTCTGTAATATACTGAAATCCAATGGGGAAATCGCATTGCTTTTTGTCGAGGAAGCTCTTGTGATGCGAACTTCTGGTTCAGCCTCGAAAGATATGTCACCACTGCACCACTCTATAGCTTCTGTGCAGAAACATTGTTCAGTTGTAAATATATTATTTTTAAATGTCAGCCAATGAGTACAAATAAATGACTGTCTTAATTGCCAAACTACTTTTGAGGTTAGTTTTACAAACCCTCTGTTTGTGTTCCAGCTGGAGGGGAAGGTGGAGCAGGGAGAAAGAGACTTTGAACAAATCTCCAAAACTATACGCAAAGAAGTCAGCAGGTTTGAGGTGAGAGCATTTCATGGATCAGTGAGTGAGAGTTTAAATGAATGATTTCTGAAGTTCTCTGATGTGTGACTTTCAACTTTTACAGAAAGAGAGAGTGACGGACTTCAAAGCGATTATAATCAAATACCTGGAGTCACTGGTTCAGACACAACAGCAGGTAAAGACATCATTATTATATTTTTGTAAAAGCCTCAATATTTATAACATTTAGCATAATAATTTATCATTTAATAAGTTAAATATAAAACTGTGTCAAATCGAATAACATCAATTATCACAAATCATATGGAAGTGTACTGCTGCCAAAAATTCCATTTCAATTGAAAAGTTATTTTCATGTATGATGCTTCAACTTTTCGAAACTCAATTGAAATAAATGTAATGGATTCTTGAGCCTTTTGAATGAGATGTGTTAAAGACAATTATGTTTGCATTGTTTCATACCACAATGACACATTTCCACAGGGCATTTGTACACTGGACCATAACGTTTAAATGAATTATCAAACTGTATTTAATAAAATGATTTTGTCCTACATTGTGAGTTCACAATGTAAAACCAAAATGGATGAAAGGCACAATAACAAAACCTGAATATGTTTCCTTTTTTCCCTCTTACAGCTGATTAAATACTGGGATGCTTTCTTACCCGAGGCTAAGGCCATCTCATAGAGTCCGCACCAACACAACAGACAGTCCTGAATGGCTCCGGTCAAACTACACTACCCATAATGCACCGGGCCTCCCAGTTCACCACCCTCCTCCTGTTTATGTGAAGAAGAGAAGAGAAGAGAAGACAGTGAATCAGCTCCAAGGATCTTTTCTGCGGTTTAAAAAAAATCAACAACAAAACTCTCTTGAATTTATCATTTTTTATTCTTCTTTTTATTTTCCGAACTCAGTGTTGCGTTCGCGTCCATGACCTGAGATATTGTTTTTCTCCTACTTGATTCTTTCACAATAATACTGTTAGATAATTTTAAAGTTTCGCCCTTCACGTACAATCTCCTTCTAAGGCCAAATTCCTAATCAACAATTTGAGTTTCCAATTTCATGTAATGCTGCATTGAGTTTTATTTTCTAGCCTGAAGCTTAAAATCCTGTACGACATGAACGCAGCATGAGTTATGGCCCTGGTGATGGCTTTCTTCTCCTCACAGATTCTAACATGGTGTCACTTTTTACAAAGTAGAGCTCTTTTGTTCCCACCAGACGCAAAGGGGATGGGTGAATGTGGAGCAATCTCTCTGTTAAATAGTATTTGAGTTGATTTTGAAGGATTGTTCTTGAAGTTCCTCAACAAAGACCGATATCCACACCCCAAGGTCAAGATATGATTCGTTTTCTCCATTAGTTTGGCCGTTAGATGTATGAAAGCACATTACTACGGTGGCTAACAGGTGCAAAAGAGCTACAATGGCCCAAAACATTTCCATTAGAAGAAACATGTGCACCTTCAAAAACGATGCAAATATAAAAACACAACATTTTTTCCAAAAGACATGAAAATGAAGAAACATCTTCACCAAGTTGACGAAATGTGCATCATTTAGAAAATGATCACCAACTGGTATTTTTTATATTTGCATCACTTCTGAATATAAGCTTGTTTCTCCTATTCTAAATGTTTTTGGCCGTTTGCACCTGTCGGCCTCCGTACTTTCCCGCCATAAATATATCAAATGTAAACAATTATTGAAATGGTCCGGGTGTCATACTGAAATGTGGTCAAATAAAAACTGGGAAGTCAAGAGTTGTAGCACATACAGAAAAACATCTACATGTTCCTGCAATTTCCCTCCGGGCAACAAAATCCTGAAGCTATGATTGGATGTGTCTGGCTGCAGTGTTATCTGGGAATTGTAGTTGACTTCTCCCCTAAATGTTGAACCTTCTGATTTTCTTTTCTAAAGAAACAAATGTCCTCCAGCTGTGTTTGAAACCAGGAATGTGAAAATGTTACTGCAGTTATCCTGAAGTATGAGCTATTGAATTCCACCTGTAAACATTTCAACATGATAGGATTTTTCCAACAAAATCTCCCCAAATCAAACCTTGGAGTCTAAATGAATAAGCTGTGAAACTGATCCGGAGTCAGTGATGAAGGACGACTGACTCCATCCTGTTGGTTATTTTGTTGTCTTGTATTTCCCTGCACCGTCGCCTGGTCAATCCCAACACTTCCTCCTCACTTAAATTAAAAAACAAGAGCCCTTTTCTTTCGTTGCTGTATGATCGTAAGTGAAGGCAACACTTTTTGTTTCTGTCTCATGAACATTTCCAAACCTAGAAAAGTTATTATTTTTCATTTTACTACCTTAAATCAACCAATGATTTGGTCAATTTCAAATCATGATTTGACATTTAGTTTCAATTTGTTTAGACATTTTCATTGCATATAGCTATTGTAACATTTAGGTGTCGCAGGTGACTTGCTGGTGGAGAACCAGTAAAAATGGAAGTAAAATGGTAGTTTTTACAACTTTGTTTTTACGCCACATTACTCGTTAAGTTATCATAACCTAATCTGGTAAAGTGAGATCCACTCATAACAGTTTTTAAGGAAGGGCACTATGTAAATATTGCAAAAACAGTCTGAATGTAGAAACAGAAGATTAAATATTTATCAGCAAACTGCAAAACTGGATTTATTTTCTCCCCCATTGCCAAGGAAAACCTTTTTCTGGCAACACAATTAAGTGAATCTCTGTCAAATCATATGAGATAGTGTTCAATCGTCAAATAAACAGTCATATTCTGCGTTTCTTCTGCAGATGAAGGACTTCCTGGTGTGTGTGTGTGTGTGTGTGTGTGTGTGTGTGTGTGT
>NW_011355146.1:23494-44439 GCF_000735185.1 Notothenia coriiceps
CGCGCGCACAGAGAGCAGCTTCATATCTCTTCCTGCGTTCAGTGTGAGGGCTTTAGTTGGGTAACTGTTCTTGATTTAGTTTCGATGGAATTTTCACCCATTTCTTTATTAAAATAAATCAGACATTCTGCATTATCAGAAGCTACAAATCAGACATATCGTTACATAAATGTTGAAATAAAACTGGAAGTATTGTTTTTTTCTTTTAGCCCTCACTATCCCTCTTAAATCGTATAATTGATTGCTACCTTTTTGTATTTCAATTCCCTTTTTTGCCGCCCAAATGATGTGCAATGTTTGAGAATTTTCAGTTGATTTTATTATTTTGGTTTTCTTTCACAGATGATTCAATTCTTTATTTGAGCAGATTTAAAAAAAATCTGTCAATTTCTTTGACATTCCTGCTGCGGGGCAGAGCAGATGTTTAAGAACTTTAATTACAATAAAGGAATGTATCTCATCCATGGGAGCACTGGGTTTTAATTGTAATTATTCATCTTTTTATTATTCATCATGCAGATTGTAATAATGCATTTTATTTGAAGACACTGAGTAAAGATTTATAAAAACATAATTTAAAAAAGTACACCTAAAATATATACAAATGTCGCTTCTTTTGAAAACGGTAGTGGAGCCATTACTAATGTTAACATTTTTATTTACCAGCTGCCATTTTAAAACATATTATTTTTTTACTCTTACTGTCATTAATATTCCCCATTCTCTTTATTGATATATTTGAGATTTGAATTACATTTTAATTTATGCATTAAACATTTTAGATTAAAATGATCATCATAGAAATATAAAAAACTTTGTTGAGATTTGTATTTTCAATTTACATTAAAGCATGGAGACATGTCTGAGTAGAGGCAAAAATATGAAACTGAAAATTCACAGAATATTTCAGGTTTTGACTGTAATCACCTGTGTGTGAAATTTGAACTTTTGTTATTTTTTTCCAAAAATACAACTGTCAGGGACTCAAAGTGATAATCAGACTGGAAAAGATTCATACAAACTGTCAGGAGGCTTCACATCAGCTCTGCACACACACACACACACACACACACACACACACACACACACACACACTGAGCATATAGGCAGAGTGCTGTCAGAGAGTGGGCAGTGCATTACTTTGCATTGTGGCTGTCACACCATCGACTTGCTGTCATATTCACGCTGCAGGTTTCTGTGGAAGACGAACATATTCACATCTGATTTTATAAAGAAATTAGTACCTCCATACAATGTGTTGCAGACATATCTACCAAAAATAGCATGCTAACTGGCTAGCCCGTTCTCTCTTGTAATACCACTTAACAATCCGATGTAGATTCGTCCAAGTGTTTACGAGATGGTCGAAACTAAAAACCTCTCACACACATACAAAACATCCCAAACAAGCCAGCATTTTTTTTAAAGCACACTACCATCAATCATGATATTATTTTTAAAAGATTCCCTTGACCCAGATTGTTGGGGGGCAACGGTGGCCAGTGCCCCTGTAACAATTAGCTTTGACCCCCTTGTGGGGAATATCTTATAATGATAATACAATTTTAGGTAGCGTTGTGCTGGAACTAGCTGAAGTTAAGTGGAATGCATTTGACTATGACTTTTTGCAAAACTAAAAATGTTAAAATGTTGAACACTGTCTCGCAAGTGAGCAAATGGAAATGTGTGTTACTGTAATGTAATTGTGTTACAAAAATAAAAAAATACGTTTATAATGATTCTTCCATCAGTGTTGTCGATCCCAAAATAATTTCTCACATGTTTCTTGATTTGAGG
This sequence comes from Notothenia coriiceps, assembly GCF_000735185.1. Lineage (NCBI taxonomy): Eukaryota > Metazoa > Chordata > Actinopteri > Perciformes > Nototheniidae > Notothenia > Notothenia coriiceps. The sequence continues at coordinate 25,292 of NW_011355146.1, forward strand.
TCATGACTATTCGTTTTTCACGCATAATAGTTTTGCGCATTTTCCTTAGATAAACAGACTGGTTTTATTTACTAGGGCAAGCAATACATCGTGAGGTTGCATTTCACACATCCCCTGTAAATCATCTCCCTTTTAAAATGATTTTCCTTACAGAACATACAGGGCCGTTGATACTGCGGTCCTCCTGTCCCTTCCAGGCTGAGAATAATGCAGGTAAAGCTGCATCCTTAACCCCCCACTATCACTTAAACCCAAGATTAATGGTGCATCCACTTTTCCAGCCTCACCTCCACCTCTAGAATTTTCTCTCTGACTCCAGAATAATGCATCTGCATCTGTTTTCCGCGCTCACTCTAACCCCTCGCTCTTGCATGACTCCAGAATAATGGAGATGTATTTATTTTTACACCCTCCATCTTGACCCCGCGTCGCTATCAATCTGGCTTTAGAATAATGTAGGCACATCTGTTCCGCTCACCCTCCTAACCCCTCAATTTCCCCGCCACTTCAGGATAATGTAGGTGCATCTATTATCACACCCTGCTGCTGTCTCCCGACCCGTTTTTAGAATAATGTGGCTGCATTTACAACAAACAGCCCCCCCTCAATAAACTATCACTGCGGTGTCTGGAAATAAATAAAACGGCATCAAGTGCAGCTTTAAACTTCAAGATGGTGTGGAACAGGGGAAGTATTTATTATTTCAGGTCATAATTTACACCGAATCCTTTCCATATTCTTTCCACTTTCTCCTCTTTTCCTCAGGGACACAAACAAAGTAGAGGTGCATGAGGGAAGAGAATGAAATAAAAAGCACTGGGTAGCAGATAAGAGTGTTGTTGCAGTGTAACCCTCGCCTTTTATTTATCATATCTCCAAATGGCGGTGTAGCTGTTGTGCTGTGGTCAGGATACAGTGACCTTAGTTGATCAACTACCCCCCTAGCAGCCTGATAAGAGGGCTAATATAACAGCGAGCGAGGGGGGAAGGTTGTACTGTAATTATTTCTGCACTGTCAGAGGGGGAACAGACCGCGGCCCCTCCAGCCGATTCAAATCTGAGGGGAAACTAAAAAGAGGAGGAGTGGGAAGGGCCGCCACAACAACAAAGCCAGTGAGACAAATATCAGCCAGCCGCCGCGACACGCCTGAAATTGGACCAGTTTGTCATGCACAGGGCTGCCACACTACATCTAAGATGCCACATACTGTAAGACTTAATTCAAACTTTACTAGTTCAACAGAAACAGCAAATACTCACTAATAGATATTTGAAAGAACATTTTGCAACATGTAAGATATAAACTGAAGGAAATACAAACATACCAGAAATTACTACTACAATTCAAATGTAAACACAATTGAAAAGAAAGGACATAGTTTACAGACAGAAAATACAAAAGGCAAGCAAACATAGAAAAATGCAAATCAATTGCAACAAATATTGACGACTATAAGAGTTATTCTATTTAAGACAAAAGTTAAAAAAGAAAATCAGCAATTCCTATGTACTGCTGAATTGTTCTTGGCAGCAATTGGTAGGAAATACTGCATTTGTTGGGGACTATTTTCACTGGTGGATTAATCAACATTTGTGCTCCTGCTTGTGAGTATTTGTGGCAGGAGGATGCGGTGCACGTGGAATTTAGTCGACTAAAGTCTGTGCATGGTAGGTAAGCAACACTGTGCAACTCTATGGCTCATTGATGTGTTTTTAATAGTCCAATAATGGAGCTCTAAAGGCCCAGATACACCGGCCAGTCACCTGAGAAGTCGCCGACGCCGACACTGACTGTTGCGTCGCCGGACTCTCCTGCGTATTTCCCGACTTCGCGCATTGGAACACACCGCAAATCCGAGCTGAGCACGTATGAACTGCAATAACTCTCCTTACCAGCAGGCGGCGGTAGTGTGTATTCATCATTCAAAAGAGGCAACAACCGGAACAACCGGAAGACAGAGAAGAAGAACAGACTCCGTGATATAAACAAACAACAAATAGCGTTTTTCTTTCCATTTTCACTCTCGTCCATTGAAAACATGAACGAACAGGAGCTCTATAAACCGATGAGGTGAAATAGCCGTCCGTGTCTGTTCCATCTTCCATTTAAAATCATTTGTTTACCTCCCTCACTTCCGTTAACGCTTCTCATGCACTGATTCGCTGGCTGAACAGCCAATCTGTGTTATCCCTTTGTCCGACTTCCGGTGGTGTTCCCGACGCCGATTCAACAAGAAAAGGCGTCAGGTCGGCAGAAAAGAGTCTTAAAGGCCCAGATACACCGGCCCAGATACACCGGCCCGAAATCGGCAGTAAATGGGAGTCGGGCCGAACATGAGCGTGGGCACGCCCTATTCGGAGTGGTGTGCGCCGCACCGTCGGGTCTTTTCTGCCGACCTGACGCCTTTTCTTGCCAATTCAANGTAAAACATAGTCTATTTATCTGTAGGCCTACCTACCCCACATGCAGAACAATCATTAGGCGCGTTCACACCAAGTACTTTTCCCACAAAGGTTCCAGAGAACTACGATTTAGTTGCGTTCACACCAAAAAGTCCCAGGAACTAAATTAGTTCTAGAGAACCGTTTTTACCCCCTTTTCCGTCCCTGCTAGAAAGCAGGGACTTTCGTGGGAGAAAAAGGTTCCTGTGTCCACGCCCCGTAAAACTCCCAAAAATGTTTGTGAAGCCGCCATTTTATTATCCTCGCATTGCATTATTAGCATTAGCATTAGCCCAGCACAAAAACGCAGAGAGACTAACTTATGACAACTCAAAATAAAACATGGGAGCGGTGGAGATGAGGAGGTGTCGGCGTTCTGGCCGTTTACTCGGAAAGCTTCAGTAGAAGCTGCTGGGTCCCTAACTCCGGGGACTTCCGGCCGGGGATTTTGGGCGGCAGTATACGCCGTGAAGTTGTTTGCGGCCTGCCAGTAAATCCAAAGCAGAAGAAGAAGAAGTGACGTCAGCGGCTTCATTTGCCTAATCCACCCCAAGGAACTAATTTCCGGTGTAAACGCGATCTGTACTTAGTTCATGAGAACTAAAGAGTTCTCAGGAACCTTTGTGGGAAAAGTACTTGGTGTGAACGCGCCTATTGTGCAAGTTTTAGGGTTGTGGCATGGCACCAGTTGTCGATCAGCTAGCATGCCAAACGTTTAGCCCCTGAAATAGTGCTAGGTTTTGAAGGCAATTTAATATTGTGGCCAAACCGTGTAATGACAACTTCATTTCAGTGTCTGTCGATGTCAGTCTTGGGGTTATTTTCCTTCCTTCCTCACTCATGCAAATAGACCCAACACCAATTTGGGAGCACTGCGTTTCCCAAGTTTAAAATGCAGAAAATGAACACATTTGTGGATCAGACAGAAACTGTATTGATGTCTCGATTATCAGAACAGTAAGAAAAAAGCCTTCCTCCCCACAGTGTTAAAGCAACCTCTCACTGCAGATTTGGACAGTGCCAACAATACTAATGCTAAGTCTGTTCTGGGTTCCCTGCGTAAACGGTCACAGGCTGCAGTTGTTCCGGAATTATCAACCCGTTGGCAGTTGAGCTTTCCCCTGACGGATGGACCTCCAGGGCTACGGAGAGCTACTTAACGGTGACGGCCCACTGCATCACTCCCAATGGGGAAATGAAAAGTCACCGTTTATGAAGAATGTACGAGAACACATCTGGCAGAGAAACTACAAGAGGAAGTATCAGAGTGGAGATTGGTGAAGCCAGAGACAAGTATTGCAGTCACAACCGGCAAAAAGCAATGTCAACGCCCTCTGAAGCTGGATCTATTATTTTAGCATCGCAGAAAGACCTTTCAGGCGGGGGTCCAGACTTCTCGCAAGAATCCGAAAATTTCAATTTTCCACCTCAGAACATATGCTGCATATATTTTAGAGAACAATCAATCAATCAGTCAATCAAAATACCTTATTAATCCCAGGGGGAAATTAGGTGTTGTGACAGCTTCACCATATTCCAATTAAATAAACAAATATTTATATAAACTGAAGGTACAGGAAGGAGGCAGGACGTCCTCCACAGCGCAGAGACCATCTGAAGACTCATGGTGAAGACATGATGAAGACTCAGACTCATGGACGAGACATGATGAAGCTCTTGATATAATCCTAGTTGTCGGCCAAAACAGTCTGGTAGCCCTCGATGGAAACGCTGTTGTCCGAAATAAAGTAAATACAACTACACTCCAGATTTTCCATCTGAATGTAATACATACCCTCATTTATGAGGCTACTGGAACTCCAGCTGCTGTACTCTGCATTAACAGGGAACAAATATTGTTATTTATTTTCTGACCATGGTGAGATTGAGGTTCTTAAACATTTCTTTGAACAAAATTCAGATCTGTGATTAAGGGCTGTCTCCACACGGCTCTCAACATAACGGCAGCTGAGCAGGTAACAGTTCATTTTGAGTATGATTATAACCCCTACTATCTTCCAATTACACATTATTGAGTCTTTTTTACTTTATCATATGTTTGGCTATATAGTTAAGTTTTCCTCATTATTTTTCTTCTATTAATCTAAACTATCAATCCTGCCATACAAAATAGTGTTTTTTCCATGGAGTAAATCTGTAAATCAGCTAAAGCATTGTTCCTTCAGCCTAATTATACCTTGCCAATCGTTCTCTGTATTGTTCCTACACTGTGCTTCTGTCCTGTTTCTTCTCCACGGCTCAAATGTACTGTCATATTTGATTTTATGCCTTAAAATCGTACAGTCTAACTTCTCTATAAACACGTGTTATTAGAGTTGGCTGCAGGCTGACTTTGGTAATTCTTAAAGCCGATTGGAAGTCGTTAGAATTCAACCAAAGTTAGTTTGACCTTGAAGACAACAAACAAGAAACCCAAAGCTGCTTTCTAGCTGCTGCAGCATAATTGTTAAGAACCCCCCCTAAAAAAGTGTCAATTGTAGCTTTTATTGTGAATCCAGGAGGATGTATGGGCCAGTGTCGCCCGGTGATAGATGACACGATACCCAGCTTTCCTGATTTCGCAAATTTCTATGAAATGTGTCCTGAGTTCAGGAGGCAAGGAGATAAGAGGCTGGAAGAGGCTCGCCGGCCAATAGGATTCATCCATTTCTGCCTCTTATCTGCTGATAGAGGAGGAACCTCTCTGTTCTTTTTTCTTTTCCTTCCCTCCTCTTTTTTCAACTCCCTTCCTTAGCTTATTCAATGCCATCCTTTACCTCATGTCTCCTTCTCACTTCTTTTCTCCTTCACTCTTCTTTCATCTTCCTCCTTTTTGTCTCCCGTCGTCATCTTCTCTCTTTTTTCACAGATCTTTTGTTTTTCTATTCTTTCTTTTATTTTCCTTAGTCCAACTTGACTTACCTCTAGTTTTTTTTCTTTCTTCATTCTCCTCCACCTCTTATTATATTTCTCTACTTTTCTTTTGTCTCCTTCTCTTTTCACCTTCCCTTCTTTATCCTAATCGTGTTATTTCCTATAACTTTTTGTTTTTCATCTCCTCCCTGACTCTTCTTTTTTAAAACAGTGTAAGGCAATGACATAACAATGAAGGGTTACAATGTTAATCGGAAAGAAACGTATGTCCCTCCCTACAGGCCGATCACAGAGACTGCGTGGGGCCTCACCTCGCGGAGGGGGCCTCAACTGAGCCGCAAATGCGGCGCACCTATGCGCTTATGCGCGCAAGCTGGTTTCGCCGCTGCGAGGTTCCACTAGCTAGGCCTACCTCCTCTGCTTGCGCCGCTATACAGCTGTTATCTGATTGTTTGTGCTTTGAAAGGTCAGCGGTACACACAGGGCTGTTTTACGATGTATCAAGTGAATGCAGCTTAATTGGGGGAGAAAAATTACTTCGCTTTCTGTTCAAACACTCTTACAGAGCAGTATTTTGGTTAACAGTTATATTAAAGGTCCCATGTCATGCTTTTCCGGTTATTACCCGTCCCCTTGTGTGTTATGAAGGTTTTTATGCATGTGAACGGTCTGCAGAGTCAAAACCCTCAAAGTACACCCTGTAGCGAGTAAAACTCTAACACAGAAAATACCTCCCCAAAACACCTCGTTGGAGATACGTCACTGTCCATTGATTCTTCCGGGTAACTCATGATGTCATGCGTTACCCGGAACCAAATGTTAGCTTGAATTAAACCGGGACTTATTAAGATGTTACGCAGATGTTTAAGGATTTGTTTTACATGTGTATTAGTTAACAGGGTATGGGAAGGACAGAGTAGCCTACATTTCACACATAGTGTATTTAATTTAAATGTATTTCCCCCGTTGACTTGCAGCATGATAATTCATGTTGAATAAATGCTCTCAGCCACAACGATGGCAGATGCAGTGTTTCCTCAGTGTGCTGGCACAGCTCAGCCCTGATTCACTGAAAAACAGGTTGGAAGTGTTTGTCTCTAAAAACCTCTGAGGCGCTCCGCAGCTTCCGGTAAAACTGCCAGCGCTGCCATTCGTCCGGAAGAGACACTTGATCTTCTTTAAGACACTTCAAACCTTTTTTTCCTGTCTTTTTGTTTTTTTAAGATCTCTTAAAACAACATTGATTGTTTCCCAGAATGACTTTCTGTCGCCGTGGTAATGATTATGCAGATGTGGCACAACCTTTCCGTTTGACGGGCGGTTCCCACAGGGCGGGCGGTGACACGGCGGATGCTGCCACGCAGACAGGTGCCCTCTCCTCCGTCGCCCCCCCCCCAGCCTTCTCCTTGTGCTTAGTCTGGCCTTTTCCTGGAGGGTGGAGGAAGTGATGGAGGAGCAGGTCTGTTTAAATCAACAATTTAGCTGTTATCTTAAAATGAAAGATTCTACGATAACACATTACCTGACTGCTTTGAAACTATTTAACCTGATTAACCTAAATGACTCGATTTTAAATTCATAAACATATCTCCCATACAATACTGTTAATAAATGTTAAATGATCTTTCCTCTCTGAATGACTCAAATATGATACTTTTGCACCTTTAGTAGGGACAATGTATATCTTGTATCAAGTCAAAATTGGAAGAATTTGCACAAAAAAAGGAACATGTTCTAATTCCAATTAAAATCCATATTAATGAATGATTTATGGTTCTCGAGGACTTTTGAAGTGACTACAACCATGTGTATGTGACACGTGAACCCACACCTGCAATCATAAAAACAGATGATAAAAGTATTTTGACACGTGAAGTAAACGTCTTTGTGCGACAGTAAACCCTTTTCATGCTCTCCCCTCCTCCAATGACAGCCCTGCACTGATTTATTCTCCCGGATGATTGGCCGTCTGCTGTCTCATTGACAGCAAACCTTCTTCATCATATCTCCAGTTTTCCTCTCCTTCTCCTCCAAATCATTTTTTCTTTCATATTAAGTTTTTTTTTTCTCTCCCTCTGCTCTGCCACTGGATTTCATTTGACAGGAAATATTCCAGGCGATGTGGCGTGGTTGTAGATCTCGGGCCGTGGCAGACGGTATTGATCGAGCTGATTTGCATACATAAATCTATTGGCTATCTGACACTTGCCAATATTCTGGGCAGCAGGGAGTGGCGGTGCTGAGTCGGCCAGGTCACATTATCATTGGTGATGGAGCTTTGATGAAGTGTGACAGCGCTACACAGCTGCTGACTGACTGGCTGACTGGCTGAGAGACTACACTGTAAAAAGTCACGGGCCAGGTTTAACAGCAACATGTGGCTTTGTGAGGATACATTAGCCTGGATATCTATATATATTTATTAGTAAGAGATAATGTCAATGACCGTATGTTTTGTTTAGTACTGTCAATCAATTGAAAAATATAATTGCATTAACCACAATAATAATCCGGGATTTTTCATGATTTATCACAAGTTTAAAATACTAGTGTTTTCATGTATTTTTTTTTTACTGTATTAGACCATGATTCCTGAATTATCTGCATTTTGTCAGGCAATTTTCCTGGAGCAACTTTTGATCCAACTTGGAAATGTGATTCATTTTCATTCATGTATTTTTAACAGGTTGAGGTTTCAAGATTTATCACAAGCATTAAGTTGATTTTTGTCATACATTTTGAATGACAATATGCATTTGTGTACCTTTTTACCTTTAACCCCCCATTGGGTCCTTACGGGTTAACCCATTAAATAAATAATTAATGATTTATTTAATTAAAAAATTCAATCCTCAAGTGAAAATGACAAGTCTTAAAGCTTTGTGTTTATATAACACTTTACAGGAATCCTTTGTTTACTTTCATAATATAATGACATCAATATGTAGCTTCAATTTGATGCCGCTCCAACACATTTTACGTGAAGTGGCGGGACATCTCTGAGCGGTTGACCAATCACAACAGAGCCGGCCAGCTAACCAATCAGAGCAGAGGCTCTGGTTTCAGACAGAGGGTGAAAAGAGGTGCTGCAGCACAGGCAGTATGAGAAGAATAAAGAGCTTTTTGAACATTAGAGCATGGAGACATGTCCCAGTAACACTAAATACTAATATGAACCTTAAAATGTGCATAATTATGTCCTCTCTGATTTTGATACCAGTTGATACTAATAATCAAAAATATAAAGTGTTCGTCCACTGCATTGGAAGAATTTGGTGAAACATTTGATGACAAAGTTTCCGTTAATCTTGAGATATTTTATACTTGACTGAAGAGATAGGGCGACAACAAGTAATCAAAACCAAAGGTCTTCTTTTGACTTTATTAAAGTGTCAATGTGTGATAAATGACCACAAGAATTACACCTTTAGCACTAGGTACATCTGCTATAAGTTAACTTTGATCAGTTATAAACCAAAAATATACTACAAACTGACCCCCCCCTTCGACAGGGGGTCTAGTCTGTGTACGCTTTGATACTTAGTTTATTGGGCTAATCCCAAAGTGGCAGAATAAAGTGAAACATTATGGCTGTTGCAGCTAGTGAAGAAATACCCCTTACAATGCTTACATGTTCCTGACCCCATGGTTGATAGCCACTAAATCAGACTGATCATTACTAAACGTGATACGTGCACGTGCATTATATGCAGTTCACAGAACTTCACACACATATATTTAAAATCGAGGATTATGTTTGGAGAGTGGATTGCACTTTGTGTGTGCTTTTTTCGCCTTTTTCTCCTCTTAAGTGAGTGTGTTGCTTCATCTTTTTGTGTGGGTGTGTGTATCTGTGTGTGCAGTGTGCGCAAAGCAGTGCAACCTCTGGTTTCTTTGTTTCTGTCAGAGGAAAAGGTCAAAGCAGCAGAGAGAATTAATTGAAAAGTGAGAGAGCACAGCTGGCTCTGTCAGACCAACCAGGCCTCTCTCTCTCTCTCTCTCTGTGTGTGTGTGTGTGTGTGTGTGTGTGTGTGTGTGTGTGTGTGTGTGTGTGTGTGTGTGTGTGTGTGTGTGTGTGTGTGTGTGTGTGTGTGTTTGTGAGGGTGATAATAATAGTAAGTGTTTTGTTGATATTTAAAATGACTAGGTTAGCTACGTTAGCTAGCTAGCTTACAGTTGATCAGCAATAACATTGGAGGAATCATGTGATCAAATTGTTACAATAAGCCAATAACACTTAGTTTTAGGTACGTTTCCAATGACAGTGAGAGTTGGCCAAGTTTAGAGTCCCCGAATGTCAGCAAGCGTAAGTGTTTTGGCCCATACTGCAAAACTAGTGCTCTACAGTTGGTACTCCAAGCATACATTGATGCTAATACTTTTGGACTTTTTCTTTTGAGTGAGTATTTTTACACTGTATTGCCACTTTTACTGAAGTGAAAACTATAACTCATCTATGCTTATGGCAGTCCTGGGACAGCATTTGAGTTAGGATACCCGTTTGTATTTAAAGAGCATTTGAAAAAAAATACCCAGAAAAAGGACACCCTTCAAGACAAATGGATGACTGTTGTGCATTTCTTATAGTGTAGAGCTACTTATTTTATTGAAGGTATCTTGAAGTTAAGAAATCTCAATAATTGTTCCAATATTGGTTTGTACGGTTCACATACTTTTTCTTTTTACAGTATTTATTTTGTACTTGTGTGTATACTCTGTATGTGTGTGTGTTGATGTGCATGCACTCTTGATTGAATGTATACATGTGTGTGGGTGCTCCTTCATTACCTGGAATTGTTCCCGGTGTTGTGTCGTTGTGGGAACGCACCGTGACAACCTGCTGCTTGCGTATGCAGGAGAACAGCACTGATGGCGGAGCAGAGTTAATAGCTCTTCTGTGGCAAAGCTCTGATCTGTCAACACCCCCCTCACGCCCCCTAAATCCCCTCCACACCCCCACCCCGTGATACAAACACAGAGTGGCACAATTTAATGAAGTTGTGTTCTTTAAAGCAAGTGGCGGTTTGCAGGGATGGAGGGAGGTATGAGAACCTCTCTGCTCCTTCAGCTCATCTGTTTCTTTGAATAGTTTCCACGAGCAGATCGATGCACCGGTTTTCTCCTGGCCTTTCAGCGTGTCACCCATCATTGAGGGATGCAAATTTAATGTCAGAAACTAGCCTGACACTTTTCCTGTCGGGGGGCCGGGCGCAAGAAAAAGCGCCGCAGCTCAGCAATAAATGGGGTGAAGGCCTCGTTTCTCAGAAGGCCGACAAGAGAGAAAGAGAGACCTTTTCCATCAAAGTTTTCTCTCTCCGCTCTGACAAGATGAGGATGTTAAAGGACACTTGGTAAAGTTCATCTCTCTCCAGATGGAGAGGCAGCAAAGTCAGAAAAAAGGGAAAGGAAGTTCTCTGACTGTTGAGGTGAGCTGAGGCAGACAATAACTGTGATGCAAACAAACTACGACCAGAATGATATAAGAGTTAAGAGATAAATGAATCACGTTAAATTCAATCAGTGAACGATCTCTTAACTATCCGTTATCTCTGGGGTCAAGAAACCCTCTCTCTTTTGACATTTCTTTGTATTACACCTCTGGTGACTGCAGTCATCTAGGTAAGGGTCTCCTCTGCAACCTCCGGTACACCTTTTCCATTAAAATGACCCCCATTGTAGTTCCTTGTTAGTTGGGTTCCCAGTTGTTTCAACTTGCGAACCAGTTTGCTTTACCACCAACTAGAGCCTGACTGGAGCCACGTCATAATGTCACATAACGTTTAATCCCTACTTTCCTAGCAACTATTTAAATCATCCAAGGAAACACACCAGTAAATACACCTCTCTTTGTCCGCTCCAAGAGCCTCAAAGGGCGGACTCCTGAGCTCCGTGATGTCCCCCTAACATGGCACTTAGACTATTTACATCATCCAGGGAAACACAACTTGAAAGGGGCTTCCTTATAGTTAACAAAGTAATTCAACAATAACATGTCATATAACCTTATATTACCAAAAAAGAGTCAATAAGTAATATTAACCCACTATTAAAGAATATTACCTTATAGAGGGCATTATAACCACAACAGGTGACCGAAACAAGTCATACTATCATCATTAACTATATCTGGTTTTATCATTGACAATAATGACCTACTAAGGACACTATAACAGGTTTCACATCAAAGGGGCAGTCAAATCTTATCACACCCCCTATTGTGCAACATCCTTTATGAGGGGCAATAAAACAATAAACAAACAAGTCATAAAAGATAAAAGGGTCAAAGGTCAGGGATGTCAGAGTGACAGGTGCCACATCAAAGGATTTGGAGGTGGGACTAAGGTTTATGAGGGTCATGAATTACTTATGAGGGTCATAAATCACTCTCTTATCAGGTACTTAATCTCATTCTGACACATAGTTGTTTTATAACTAGCAAAGATTGAAGGACTTCAGTTTTAAAAAAAAAAACCAGTCTAACTGATCAATTCAGGCTCACTGGTCTGTAGGTCGTACTTTAGATGTGTGACTGCGTCGGACAGGTCCTTATTCTCTTCTTTTTTCTTATTCAGCTCCACCTTTTTGTTCTTTGAGATCGGACTTTTTCTTTCTAATTTTTATATGTTTGTATTATTCATAATCATTTATATTTATATATACAGCTCTGAAAAAAATTAAGAGACCACTCCAAATGTGTCTTGAGTCTCAATCTTTGAACGTATTTGAACATATGGCAGCCATTCCATTCCAGTGTCTGTTGAATTCCAACACACAGAAATGTTGTCAGTAGTTCATAGAATAAAATAAATGTACATTTTACTCAAACACACCATAAAACCAGAGAAGCTGATAACTAAACTAACATTTTGCTGTAGGCTATACAAATTATTTTCACATACAGGCAAACCACATTTCTAAGTTAAACTCAAAATCTGCAGAGGTTCACCTAAAATCCAAATTGCTTGGGACATGGATCCTTCTTCAGAAGGATTTATTTTGAAAGAATCTCCTCAGTAATTTTGTCAATAATGAACTTCAATAAAAAAAAGTAGAGCAACTAGGTACTGTACAATTTGTATTTGCCCATCCTTTATCCATTTTAGAGGTGTTAATCTTTACTCTCTGGTTTTCTGATATGCTCCCGTCGTACATTTGCTGTACTATTGTTTTTCCTTTTGCATACCAAACAATTCAAGTCTTTCAGTTTAACACCCCTGATTTTTTTTAATGGGTTGAATGGAATGTAGCTAATCTGATATTTTAACGCAGGAGACTGGAGTTACTTGCCTGGCCTCCTTGCCTAATTCTAAAGAATTTGAAGTAAAAAAGCATGAATTAATGATATCAAGGTTTCTATCTAACAGTCCCACATGGGCGATCTTGTCTGGCGATAGGGTGGTGACAGATTTTTTTCAGGCTTTAATCCTGAACTTTTTTCAGCGGCTCTGCTTTTTCTTTAAGCGCCTGCAATCAACATTTTCAGATATTTCTGCAGGTTACAAAAGAGAAAGAGTCAGAGAGAAAACAGATAATGAAAGAGAAAGACCTTTTCGAGAAAGTTTGGTAAGTCCGTCTTGACAGAATGAAAATGTGAAAGTTCACCTCTATCTGCTGGAGGATAAAACTGAAAAACAACAAATTAGGAAAAAAGTGCAAGAATAAAAAGAGCAAAAAGAGGGGAAAAAAGACCTCGTAGTCCAGGAAGAAACATAACTCACCCCAGATACTTGCTGGATATTTGACATTGTACCATTTTACTTTTTTAATTATTCTCTCACTTGTGAACGTTTATTTGTAGATCTTCCATAGCCCCAGTATTTTCTCCAGACCAATAGAACAATGGTATAAGTTGCTTTTTTTCTAATCACACTGTAATCTTTGACATTTTTTTTGCCACATTGTATATTTGACAGATTTCTAAAAAGACATTTACAAACGTTATTGTTGTGCATTTTCTTCCAGTTGCTGTGCAGAGCACAACTCTTAAAAGAAAACAAAATATCTAAGGACAATGAAAAAGGAAACACGCATGCTGCAGATGGTGAGTAAAATGTACTCTTTCCTAAGACTGAATAAAAACATCTTGAGGATACAATTGCCACCTCGATGGCACCTCTTTACCTGTTCTCTTAATGACATTCCTCATATCCCCACTGGTATCAAACTCTATGGAAACCCTTGATGTACTTTCCTCAACTTGACCCACTTTAAAGTTGTTCATTGCAGTGGACCTTTCTCAAACCTCAGACTAGGTCAACAGTCTCAGAAAGATGCCACCTATTTAGCTCCTGTCACTCTCTGGCACATATTGACCTTATTATTTTTTGTCTTGAGTTCATATACGGACATCTGCATGCTGCATGATTTCCGCCCCGCTAGCGAGTGTTTTAAGGATGGGAAAATGAAATTCAACACTCAGAGTGCATTTTCCACTTCTGATCACTTTGCTGGGAGAAATGTAAAAAAACCTCTGATCTCTGAAGTCTGAAGTGTTTCTGCTGATTCATTCTCCGTGTGTCAGCAGAGCGTCAGATCAAAGTGAACACGTCTGTCCGAGGCAAACACACAAACACTCACCTATCAAATCACGTTGTTCATATTTAAAGGTCCCATGTCATGGCCATTTCTACGGATCATAATTCCATTGTTGAGGTCTACCAACCCAGTTGGTCCACAACTTGGGACGTAGTATTTCTACAAAAACACCTCTGAAATTGTAGGATCCCTACGTTTTGTTTCACCATTCATTCCAATGGCTGGCGTCTATGTCACCTGATCTTCAAATTTCTCCCTGCAGAAGAAAAAAACATGGCCGAACTTCGTTTTATTCTCGGTGGAAAATTTCTATTTTAAGGTTAGTTTGGCCATTAAAATGCGTTTTGATGTCATTTGATGCGAGAAATATGAGTTTTTATTTCAGATTATGTGTGCAGTGGATGTACATGATCTTTAGTTTGCTAGTTATTACGAAGATTACTTCAGGAAATTGTGTCCATACAACGTTTTCATTGTTACCAAGGTGGTTGCTAGGGACGCTGCTATCGATATTATTTCTGTTATGTTGTGTAACTGTTTAATGGTGTTAATTTATTGCTACCCACTTCCCCGTCAATTTATAGTGTTGGTCCACAGCGCAAACGTATTAGTCTAACAAAATCTGCATCTAAAATGTTGGCATAGATACGTTATTTATGTAAAAAAAAAGTGAAAAAATTATCCAACGATTTACAGACCACTCTTTCCCCATGTAAGTCAATGGGAAAAAGTGTTTCCGGACCTGGCAACCAAACGGAAGTGTAGTACCGCCGTTTGGCCACTACGAATATTTTCATCTGAGTCCGGCGCACTTCCTTGGGGCTTGGCCACCCCCATCAAAATCCTCCGCGGCTCTGCATGCCTACAGCTGAATGCGGCGATTACAATCTTGTTCAGCAAAACGCCACACAAAACTTATTTGTGGGGGCTTAGGCTTGACCCTGGTGGTGGTGAATGGATATTGGGTTCGGGTCTTAAGGAGAGGGGCCTTAGCTTGACCCTGGTGGCTGGTGAATGGATAGTTGTTCGGTCTTAGAGGGAGGGCTGCTTAGCTTGAACTGATTCAGAGGACGAGGTGAAAGAATGGGTTGCGTCGAGTCTGCCTGAGATGCACAGCTGACAGAGGCCGAGGAATCTGTCGCTGTCGCCAACGTATCGCAGTGGTGACACCAGACCTGAGCCGATGGTGGTTTTGAACCTACAATGACCCGCCTTACAGCTGCTGTTTTGGCAATGTTACGCCACAACTTGGCATTCACACATTGTCCTTTCAAATGATTTGGCCATAAATGGCTGCTTACATAATGTGTTGTTTCTATTTGATAAAAGGGTACTAAAGTTGGACTTTCAATACAAATGTGGCCTTAAGGAAAAACTGCAGGATTGGTGACGATTTACAATATGCATTCATGTGATCAAATCAATTTTCCCTGTCCTGTGATCAAAGCCAAGGTCAATGATATAAACCAAGTGAAATAATTGCGTTGTGTATGTTTGTCCTTTTTGGTTACCATGTACGTTTAGAGTGTACCAACAAAAAACCTTTATTATGTCTTTGATAATACATTTTATGTACAGAATATCATGGAATCACTAATCTGCTCAGGGTAATTGTAAGCATACAACACCCTGCCTTTTCTACCCTTGTTTAGAAAAGGAAAACTCCACACACAAGCCATTAACGGGGAAACAAGATTAAGAGAATCCTTAAGTGCCATATTTTATTATTTTGCAACATGGAAATCTGACTCATGCAAATTGTTTATTCTGATGTCTACTACCGCCCACCCCTCCAGGACCTTGTATCTCTTGTGCTAACGTGATCCGACAATGGCTTTCCTGAAAGCTTCCTTCTGGGTGTGTAACTAGTCTTATTGTGCTTTATGGTGGAAGGATCATGTGAAGAGGGGTCCTTCCAAGTAAGATATTTTTCTCCTACCGACGGAAAACCTCATAATGTTTTGTTTTTCCCCAGAAAAATGCTTAATCATTTATTTCTGAGAGATACGGTACACATAATATCACTAACTCACTCTCTAGGGGTCAGATCGCAATTTGTCTGCCACTATGGCGTCCAGGGCTCAATTGTAGGTCCCATCCTTTTCTCTATTTACCTGCTTTGCCAGACATTATGAAATGTTAACTTCAGTTGATTTCTATGAACACGACTCTACCTGTGATGAAATAATGACCCACCACTTACACACACCTTCCATATTTACTTAGCAGGAATTGTAAAATGTTGAAGTCTGAAATTCACTTAGCTTAGTTACGATTGGAAAATGTGGTCTTTTTTTCTGCAGTAAAAGACACCTTTTACAACTAGAAATGGTTGCGTACGAATTCAGAAATCCAACACCAATAAATCAAGGTTTAATTCTAATATACTTTTCAGAGAAAGCTTGCAGTCAGTGTCTTGATCCTTGAAGGTTAAATCAACAGCGCTGGAGTCAGAGAAAAGATGTCAATCCTATTCCATCTTGGGATGGATGTGTCGCAAATTGAACATGCCACATGAGACAAGGCAGAAGGTGTGGCAGCAGGCCTTGGCTCGTCTCACTTCTCTTTTTTGTATCCTTTTGTCCTTTCTGATGCCCCCCCCTGGCCCCCCCCTGTACTGTGTCTACCTTACAGCCCTAGCATCCCTCCTTCTCTACCGACTCCACCCCGTCTCTAATCCGACCTCCCATCCCCTCTCTGCCAACCGGTACCCCAATCTGGTCATTCATCAGCCTTCGCAGAGAGCCGCTCTCATCGGAATGTCACCATCCATTTAGGAGGGAGGAATCTCTGGCAGCTAAGTCTCAGCCAACCTGGCCTTAATCCTCTGTGAGAGCGCCCGGGTGTGTGTTTTTACTTTGTCTGTAAGGTATTGTTCCTGTAAGTTTAAGGTATTATTTTCGACATTCCTATCATCACTGGAATGGCTTACCATCCAGAGAAAACATTCTGTTTGTCCACCTAAATCAATGGTGTTGTAATAAATGCATTATTGAATCATTTGCCCTGAGTTACTCTTTCTCTCATGTCACCTAAGGGGACTTTTTTCAGAATCAAAGTGTTTTTTCTTAAACTTCAGTGATTATCCACACAATATTATTGGTCCTCAATTGAAGTTGGATTACAGCTCCAATGTTATCTCAAACTAAGACTATGACATAATAAGATAGACTTGATTCAGCTTAGCTGAATAAAATGAAAGTTAGAATAAAAGTCTGAATGTACTAAAGCTTCATCAAGGGACTTCACCATTTGATTAGTGTAATACCCGTAATACGTTTGCAGTGATGATGGGTAACTGTCACACTAGAACTCCATCCCTGGGGTGGACAGTGGATTACAGGTCACAGCAACTTGAGTGTCCCACTCAAGGTTGCTGTGACCTGTAANTCATTAACAAATACCGGAAACAGACCGAAAACATTTAAAAAAAAAAAAATAATACTTTATTCCGAGTGTGCTTGCTTTTCTCTTTGAAAGTCATCACATAACGGCATTGTAATACACGGTTCGGCTGCATTAAATATTACATATCTGCCATAGTTCTCTATTTATAGAGCCCTGATGAGAAGACTTATGAGGAAATGCCGCCAACACTGAAAACGTGACGTGGATCATAAATATATCAGCAATTAAACAACATCTTGCATTTCTTTTCACACAACACGTCTCCTCGCAGTATCAACACTAATTTGGCTGACATTTATATTTGATCCAATTGGTAGATAGGCTGTTACACCATAAAGGTGCACAGCTGATATAAAGGGATACCGGGGCTTAGCTTGATCCTGGATTCAGAGGGACAGGAGGTGAAAAAGGGGTTGCGTCGAGTCACCTGAAATGACAGCTGACAGAGGGGGTCGAGCAGACTTAAAAGGTTTAGCGGAGCGCTGTGATAGGCTCTTGGGTATAGAGCGAAGTGATTGGTTGAGCTGGTGAGTAACGCCCCGATCACTTATAGAGAGGAGAGAGAGTAGTAACATGGAAATAGTAAATGAATGAGTAAAGACGGTCTTCCTGGTTGAACTTGAACTTCATTTAGTCTCAGATCACTTCCACATGTTCTCCATCATGGAGAACATGTGGAAGTGATCTGAGACTAAATGAAGTTCAAGTTCAACCAGGAAGACCGTCTTTACTCATTCATTTACTATTTCCATGTTACTACTCNTGTCTTGTAATGCACTATTGAGGAACCTGCGACCCAAGTTTTTCATTAATTGCATAACTACACCGTTTGTGTATATATGTCAATAAACCTTAGAAAATCTTGAAATCTTGAAAGGGATGTGCAAAATAGTCATTATATACAGTCTTTAATGAACTATTAGTAGAGAATAACGAGTAATGAATATACTTTATAGGGATCCTATTAATATCTAATAATAAAAATAATGAAATTTAATAACATGGTTTAACCACTAGGTGTCCCTTTCTATCAGCTGTGCACCTTTATGGTGTAAATGTAGCCTATCTACCGATTGGATCAAATATAAAAGTCAGCCGAATTAGTGTTGATACTGCAAGGAGACGTGTTGTGTGAAAAGAAATGTAAGATGTTGTTTAATTGCTGATATATTTATGATCCACGTCACGTTTTCAGTGTTGGCGGCAGTTCCTCCTGTTTGTCTAGAAGTCTTCTCATCAGGGCTCTATGAATAGAGAACTACGGCAGATATGTAATATCTAATGCAGCCGAACCGTGTATTACAATGCCGTTATGTGATGACTTTCAAAGAGAAAAGCAAGCACACTCGGAATAAAGTATTATTATTTTTTTTTAAAAATGTTTTCGGTCTGTTTCCGGTATTTGTTAATGACGATGTGATGTGAGATGTGAGACTGGAATTGCACAGGGGAAAATAACGTATCTTTAGATGCGGATTTTGTTAAACTAATACGTTTGCGCTGTGGACCAACACTATACATTGACGGGGAAGGGGGTAGCAATAAAGATAACACCATTAAACAGTTACACAACATAACAGAAATAATATCGATAGCAGCGTCCCTAGCAACCACCTTGGTAACAATGAAAACGTTCTATGGACACAATTTCCTGAAGTAATCTTTGTAATAACTAGCAAACTAAAGATCATGTACATCCACTGCACACATAATCTGAAATAACAACTCATATTTCTCGCATCAAATGACATCAAAACGTATTTTAATGGCCAAACTAACCTTAAAATAGGCATTTTCCACCGAGAATAAAACGAAGTTCGGCCATGTTTTTTTTTTCTGCAGGGAGAAATTTGAAGATCACGTGACATGGACGCCAGCCATTGGAATGA
>NW_011355146.1:44479-45666 GCF_000735185.1 Notothenia coriiceps
ATCTTATCAGCTGGTGTAATTAATTTCAGTTTTCCGCACTCTCGCGGGAATATTTCCGCAATGGAGCGAGCTTAAGTTTCACTTTCGATTGCATGATATAGCCCAGCGCAACACCTCCGTTATACATTTTTATTTTTTTTATTTTCCATTTTATTTTGTAATCATCTCGCGACCCCCACTTTGGGAACCCCTGCAATAGAGAACCCCAACACCTTGTCCATCTCTGCCCCTCCCACACCGGCCAGCTCCAACAATCGGCTGAAGGAGAGTATGGCCCTGCTGGAGCTGGACTTTGCTGAATTCAAAGAGAGGACCCAGGCCAGGCAGTCTGGTCCCCCAGACAACACTCTGCAGCAGCTTAAACAGGACCTCAAGCAGCTCAAGAGCAACAACGAGGCTTTGGCATCTGACCTCAGAGGAAGTGAAGAGGCACTCAAACAGGAGAACAGTGTGCTCCGTGTTCAGTTAGCCAAGGTGAGGGAGGATGCTGAGTGTAGAGAGAAGAGCTTCACCAGGCAGGTCCAGCACCTGACAGAGACTCTCATCAGTCCTCACAATGACGAGTACAGAGACACAGACTCTCCCTGGCCCACCCTCTCTGCTCAGCACCCAGCCCAACAGCACCCTGGCACCTCCTGATGCACCCACTCAGCCTGAAGAACAAGACCCACAAGTGGTCCTGCTGGCTGACTCAAACGGGAAGTTCCTGGACCCAAGAAAGCTTTTTCCTGATAAAAAGGTTCTGTCTAAACACTGCAGCCCCCCAGGCCAGGCCATGAAGCTGTTGAAAAAGGAGACCCTCAGGAGCCCTCAGTACCTGGTGATCCACACGGGAACAAATGACCTGCACAGCCTCCGTCGGGACTCTGCTGAGGCAGTGAGGAAGGTGGCGGAGCAGGCCAGCGAGGACTTCCCCGACACCCGCATTGTGGTCTCCACCCTGCTGCCTGTACCAATATCCAGTCACCCTCCCTCATGTCATCCATGACGATTAAATTGGAAGATCAGAAAAGGATGTGCCACTTTACCAAAATTCCTGCCTCCACTCAACCATTGGCCCCTTGGGACCGTCTATGATGGAACTCCACCTACACAGAGAGAGGGTGGGGGATATTTGAAAAGAACCGCTTCAAGAGATGGCAGCTGGGACGCATTCCCCTCCCACCCCCCCTCTAAGGCCTTATAGA
>NW_011355146.1:45711-65406 GCF_000735185.1 Notothenia coriiceps
GTGTGTGTGGTAGAGTGTGTGCGTGTTGTACAGTGCGTAGATGCGGCGGACAGACAGGTCTCAGTTGGTTTGGAGTCCTATGCTTACTTTTAATACTTGTAAATACATTTTTTGTCCCGGGGGGGAGTATATCCAGCCTGATATTGTTATGTTATTATTGAGAGTGCTCTCTATACTTTTAAATTGTATATATTTATATAAATATATGTGTGTGTGTATATGTCTGCATCCGTAGTCTGTCATTGTCTCATTATACCGCACTGTGAATGAATCAAAGTAAATATATAAGTGGTCATGAACACATCTGTCCATCAGACAGAGGGCTGCTGTGCCTCCTGTCATCATTAATGGACGTCTCTTTAAAATGACCGCTCAGAGGAGAGGAGTTCTCATTTCTCTAACCGCCTGCTGCTTCCCCTCCTCTCTCCTCGGTTCCCCTCCTCGGCTCCTCCACTCGCATCTCCTGTGGGCGGGGCTAAGACCCGAGGAGGGGAGTCGAGGAGGGGAGTTAGAGAAATGAGAAAGGGCCCTGGAGGCAGACAATCAGGCGTAGAGAAGGAGACACACACACACACACTACGGCACGTAACACGGAGGGAAAAGATAATAACAATTCCATATAGTGAATTCAAGAAAAACAATTCAGAAACAACAAATCCATTTTATTTATAAGCGCACTTTCCAAAAATGTAAGAATTTTGAGATAAAAACGTTAAATAAAAAATGGTTTATGTAACAAACTGTAGTCATGAACCCTTTCAGACACTGAGTTGTTATATTAGGTAAAACAGTTGAGTAACCCCTTTCCCTCTAAAGACCTGGGGGTGTTCCTACATCTTGCACACACCCTCCAGGTATAGGGTAACACTATAACTAACAGATATCACCATGAACCTTCCCCACTTCATTACTGACACTAACACAATCACTTTTTATATTGCAAGTTCTCTGACATGTTATGATTACATATGCAAATGAGGTGTAACATTGGATAATCTGCAGACAGACTGTGAACTCAAGTGAAGTCAGTCAAAGTTATTTGAGGCGGATTCATTTACATTTTCCCACAGAAAGCAGAATAGGACAGGGTTATGATGTTGATGATATCCTGACCCTGAAGGCATCTCCTCCTTTTGTTCAACACGACACTCCCCAAATATTTAGAAACAGCTGAGAGATCACCACCTCGCCCGAAACAACAGTGAGGGAACACACACAGTCTCACTTTTTAGACGTCTAAGCTGATTCCTGGGGATTTCTACTGTATTTTTAAACCACACTTACACACACTAGTACACAGTTCACACACACACAGTTCATACACACCCTGAGTGTGTTAGATTACTATATAGTTTAGATACTAAATAAAGATCAATACTCACCGTGTCACATTTATAGGAGCCGTCTGCATGCTATTATTTTTGAAAGGTGACAGACACATCATTATCCAAAAGTGTCTGAGTGACAGATTATCCGTACATGTGTTGTGCCCGCTCTGATCTTTGTTTGTTAGTGATTATATTCTCAAATCAATCCCTTTATATTGTGTAGAGTAAGTCTGAGAATGATCTGGGGTTTCTGAGGACTGCAGGGTTTCAGGTGGACTCATGTTTCTGTTTGAGGATGAGAAGCAGACTCCCCTCTGATCCTGGAAATGTGTTTTCAGGGAGTGAAATAACAGAGGTAACTTTAAAGCTCAGTGTGGAACAAACTGCCCATCCCATAATACGCCCAAAGACATGTTACAAAAACCTCTTACACACAAAGGCAATAATTTAAAAAGGACAAGCAGTCAACGGTATTTCATCATTATTATATACACGCAATTACTTTTTTCATAGTATTACTATTGCATCATCATTGTAATCTCTTGTTTAATTACATTTAATTTAAAGAATGTAATTCCTCAATAACTTCCTCAATAATTATTATCAATATTATTATTTTTTTATTTAAATTATATTTATTTAAAATGTATCACTTTTAATATCCAAATATTATTTTATTATTGTATTTTTATTTACATTTAATATAAATTATTTTCTTATTGTATTAATGTATTCCTTTGTGCTTGATTTACTCTGAGTCTCCACTAGAGGGCGACTGTACTCTGAGTCTCCACTAGAGGGCGACTGTACTCTGAGTCTCCACTAGAGGGCGACTGTACTCTGAGTCTCCACTAGAGGGCGACTGTACTCTGAGTCTCCACTAGAGGGCGACTGTACTCTGAGTCTCCACTAGAGGGCGACTGTACTCTGAGTCTCCACTAGAGGGCGACTGTACTCTGAGTCTCCACTAGAGGGCGACTGTACTCTGAGTCTCCACTAGAGGGCGACATCTAGAAACAGAAATATACACTGAGAAACAAGTGGATCAAATAAAAAAGTGTGTTAAACAAATACAAATGACCACAATGAAATGTTAAAAGAATAAACTATGTTGGACTTATTTAGCATTTTAATTCTAGTTGATACACACTGACAAAAACAAATCATTAAAACAAATATTAAAATAAATAATTCAACGTTAATAATGAAAACAATAAGATCAAAACACACACACACACACACACACACACACACACACACACACACACACACACACACACACACACACACACACACACACACACACACACACACACACACACACACACACACACACACACACTGAGTGAATGCTGACTTACAAGTGCCAAATTCATAATAAGAGAAATAAAGAGGCTACATTTACACCTTTCTAACAACTTAATGCGAGATTCACACATTTGACATTCATGTACTATATGTGTGAATTTTACAAGACAGACATCATAAACTAGTAAGCCAGCTCTGCATATGTTTTCATAATGACTTTAAGGTTAAGTAAGGATACGTTGCTACTACAGTACATGACAAGCTTTACGGTAACTTCATTACATAAAACAAGATTCCCAACTCATAATACCAAATTAAACTAGAAAAGCACTTGGAGAGAGCCGACCTCTGCAAAGACTGTTTCCATAAGTGAAAAATAATGTATGATGTGGATTCGCTCCAAAATGTAATGGTTCCTACCTTGGCTTAGTTTCATGAAAACCGGGCCAGTATTTTTTTCCCTCAATCCTGCTGACAAACAGACAAATCAGCAAATGCAACAATCCTAATTCAGGTAAATGGTTACTGGAATCCATACCTTATTTTGTACATAATAATGTTGGATATTGTCAGGAATCTCTTAAAACTCAAGAGCAAAGTCTTAGAGACAAATGCAAGTTTTCATTAATGACTTTTACTTATATTTAGCCGTGCTAGCAGCATGTTCGGCTTATTTGAAGCCGATGCACTATGACTCAAAAGGTTTTGGCTTATCGAAAGCTAATGTACTTACAGGCTTTCTTGCCTTGTATTTTCACGATTGATTGCACTTAATCTAGGTCGCTTTGGATAAAAGTGTGAGCTAAATGAAATGTAACGTAACATTCATGTTCCCGATGATAAAGCCCATTGGGATTGCTGATCTCCAGACTTTGTTCTAGCACTACCACCAAGTTGATATTACCAACTATCAATACAATTACTAAATGGTGAACAAGGGAAACATTATATCTTCTTAACATAAGCATTGTTATTGTGTTTGTAACTTTGGACCAGTCACTATGTTGTGTCTTTTCTCTTGAAAATGGTTCAGGCTTGCTTTCAGAAGTAAGGGAAGTTTCAAAAGCTAAGTTGACCTACACAGAAAGAGGAAGTAGCTTACAAATTGGAGTCTCTTTTTTTATCCACACCACAACTCAGCATCAAACAGAAGCATCAGTCTGGGACAGTTTAGACGTGCTGACATTAATTTAAGACTTCAGTAGAATTCTCGTCAGCAGGCGTGGATAAATTCTTCTAAAAAGGTTATTGATTAGCAACCACTGTGCTTTTACACAATCATGCGTTTTATCCAAAGCCCATTTCAGTACCAGCTTTCACGACTATTGAGAACACCATAGCATGTATAATACATTTATCACTTGAGTTGGATGCTACTGAAATAGACTTTTGGACGAGAGGGCAGACAGCGTGTCACTCGGCTCTTTCCCTAGCTGACCCTCTGATGCGCCCAGCGATAAAAAATATGATAATAAAGCATTTTACGTAAGAGGGAGATTTTGCGGGATTATGGCGGTGGCAAACGTACATAGACTTGCACATAAACACACTGTTAGCAGTGAAGGAGAACAATGCAACAAAGCCACACACAGATGTGATTTAGGTCAACCAGTGGTGGACCCTGATTTTAATTCTGCTAATGTCTAAAACCTATGTGTCTCTTCTGCGACCTTAGCCGTGTCATGGTTCAGCCAAAAGTCACAATCTGAGGACACACTCGTCAGTAGGCTGATAGTTTCTGCTGCTGTTTTGGCTCTGATGGAAAGAGAGATGAAAGGGAGGAGGGATGGAGAGACAGAGTGTCCTGTTTCCTCTCTGTCGGCAGAGGAAATACTGTTGAGCAGGGGTGTGGGAACGCCAAAGCCAGCAGTGAGGGGCTCAGCGGGGCGCCAAAGAACTCCTTGGCAGGAAGCAAGCAAAGGGGATTGTGGGAAATTACACGGGATTAGAGCGGGCGTCTAATGCCCTCATCCAGCGGGACATTTTCATCAAGAAACAGGGCTGTTGGACAGGCACAAAGAGAGAGAGGGAAACCTCAGCCGACCCTTTTTTCCAGCCCCCCAGGATTAGACCCTGCAGAAACCTTCTTTCTTCTCCTTTGTGTTGCTTTTGCAAGCTGGCACCTCTTTTAGCAAATTTCCGAGAGGAGGAGACAATAAAAAGGAGAAGGAGAGTGCTGAGGATGCTGACTGGTGGAAGTCCTGCTGTTTAAGTTGTGATTGGGGTTTGTGGGCCTCCACTACGACTATAGCTTATTTTTCCTTCCCCTCTCCATCACTCCACATGGGGAGTGTAACATGGAGGCTTTAGAGTCTGTGGAAGTTCCTGTAGTCCCTGCAAAGATTCGCAGTGAATAATCTCAGGCCCTGAACTCATGGGGCAAGTGCTTTTAGATTTCTTTTTTCCATTCCCACAACTACACTTTCTTGTTTGCTCAAAAAAGAGGCATAAAGATTACAAAGATTATTGAAAAGAAAAACGTTGACAGTTATTGCTTTAACGTTCATTTACTGTGTTAGAGCCCGTGTTTATATACGCCAGGGGCCTCATTTATAACGCCGTGCGTAGGATTCACGTGGGAAGGTTGCTTACGTAGTAGAAAGAAAAAAAAATAGGTACAGAAATGTTCCGACATTTTCCGATTCACAAAATATTGCGTACCGGCGTGGGAAGTGCAGCCTGTTTCCCTTTTATAAATCACAATCGACTCGAAATGCGGCGCAGCTTTTACGGGCTTCACGTAACGCCCATATTTGCCTATAAATAGTCAAAGAAACGCCCATTCATTTATTTTGACTGACTGCATGGAGAAGATCGCAGGAAATGACGACAGAACAGCTAAAAAAGACATCTCACACCGTGTCAGATTTTGGTTATTTTGGGGAGGTCGAGATAAATCATATTGTTTGGTTGATGCAGCTTGAACCAGAGAAACTCTAAGAAATTATCGGGAATCCCTCCGGAGTGGAGTCATGACGACTGGATCTGAATCACTTGTTTGTATTTGGTGGTTTGTGTTCCAGCTTTCGATCAGCAACTCTATATCCATAATCCACCATTAAAGGAAATACAACTAATGTGTTGTGTTATATTAGCTGTTCAATTTACCACATAGGTGTTCTTAGTTTCCATACCTCCTGTGTTTTACGAGCGACTTATCAAGTAGGCGGCAAACGGCATAAAACACGATTAAACGTGATAGTATATAAAAGCATGCTCGCATCTATAGCCTACAACCCATAGAAATGAAAAACGGCGTCAGTTTAGACGTAATTATTTCCCCCTGTTTACCGCATAATTTATGAGAAAACATTTCATAACATTAACACAACATATTCGAGGTGGTTTTAAATGTATTTCTCCAAGTTATGTTTTTGTGTGCACTGAGGAGTCGCAAACAGGCGTTTGTTTAATCATTTTAAGATTGGCTCTAATCAATGTTTGAAAATGAATTCTTCATATATGATAAATGAGAGGTAACGTTCTATTGATGGTATTATTTCCACATATTTCTCTCCATTTTTCCTTCTGCCAACGGGGTCGCAGTTTCTCGTCTCTCCTGTTTTTGTGCTTAGTCCGTACGCATGGGTCAGGGTTTGCGTGGAGGACCGCACATTTTAACTTCAAGTTTGTTTTTTATAAATTGCAAACATTGCGTAGAAACTGGCGTACGCCATCTTTTGAGCATACGCACCGTTAATAAATGAGGCCCCAGACCTGCCCTGAAATTAAGTTTGTGTCTGAGACTAACAGCAGAAATCTTGGCCAAGGTCTCACATAGTAGGTTATTAGTCAAGTGTCCTTCACAGTCAGATGTGAGTGTGTGCATTAGGCCTGGGATGTGCTTTAGTCAAACATCAAAGCACCAGATCAAACAGAGAGCACATCATGTACTGTAATGACTTTACTGGCTTTCAAGGGCATTTCCATATCCACTTGATTTAAAACAGTTGTTCCCTGTCCTCTCTCAATGTGCCTCTTTAATGAAGACTCAGTTGGTGGAGACAGCTAGCTGGGTTAAAGCTTTATGGATAGAGTTGAAAATTAACCATGAAGACATTGGTTTGGAGTGATCAGAAAACAGTTATGTCTCTAAACACACTGTAAAGGTAGTTAGTTTGAAGGTTATATCTCGTTGTTGTCAACCTGGCTCCTATTTCTATGCTTCAAAGGGAGTGTCTTTAGATAAACAGCATTGCAATCCCTCCTTCCACCCCCTCTCCATGTATGACATGAGGGATCATGCCTAATTTTGTTTTCATCAATCAAGCCAACTCCATGCAGCGATAAGCCAGATGTGCCAAACGTGTGAAAGTGGGTTAGGTCAAATCTTATCACTCAGAGATCTAGACAGTCCAGTTGTGACAGTATAGAGAACCTGAGATTAAAAAAAAGTCCCAATGAGAAACTGTATTGTCTATTTGTCGCCAAAATGATTTTCCTGAAAACATTTGAGATAAAGAAAAAAGATAATAAAGCAACAGAAAATGCCTTTAGGTTATATTTGATGCTCTACTGTTTATAGACTATAGTGAGCCAACATGATTAATTGTTATTTGTTTTAAAAGTTACCAAATGTATCAAAGTTCCAGCCATCAAGGGTTGTGCAATAGGTTGCCATTGTCAGTTGGTGTTTCTGTGTGTGTAACTGTGTCAACCACAATTTGTCATGAAATGGTAATATATTTGATCGTCTTCTATGTAGTATTTCTGATTTGTATCTTCTGTGGAACTGTAGGACATCCAAAACAACATTTCTGACAATATTACTCTTAGTATTTACTACTGTATAATATTTAATTTTACATTTACGTCGTATTCTATTTACATGTATATAGATTCCTGCATTTACTTGGTCACTTACATTCTCTGCATTATGTAGCTTATTGTATTTGTTTTATGTTTACTTCATCTGCATTTCTTGCACATTGGTCTTGCAAGATAATCTGCACTCATTTATTCTACTGTGTTTGCTCTTGCACTTTTATAAAAAATGGTATGTGTTTTATTGTTTTATGTCCTATATAATTTATGTTGCATTGTTGGAGGAGCTTGGGACTTAAGTTTTGTATTGCCATATCTGCACTGTAGCTACTGTGCATATGACATCAAGGCCTTTGAATCTTTGAATATACCTTATCACCAATTAAAGCACATAGTAAATGACTAACATTCACACCATTTACCATGCCTTTGGGAGCAATGCCCATGGACAAATCGAGGGTCTGGGAATCAAACTACCAACCTTCCATTTCATAGACCAACAGTCTATCTTATGAGCCACAGAGGCCCAATAATGTATTTCTACAGTCGAAGAGAGTCAGTTAAAATTATATAAAGGTAAAAGCTAAATAATAAATAATAAGTAGTTGAGGTTTATAATGACCACAGTGCTGGCACCATCCATTATGTTACTGATATTGTCAGGCCTGGACTCGGCTCACTTGCAGACATGTTTGGGGTTTGGACTCCGGCCAAGGTGTCTGACCAGTCTCTCCGAATATATCTCCACTGTGTCAGGACTGCATGTCTCACATCTAAAGAGACAAGTAGGGTATTTTTTTTTCTTTCTTGTTAACTGACTCATTTTGACCGACACTGTTAGCTAATAGGCCAGTGGCCAGTCCATTTATCAGGGAGTCAAGCTGTTTCTGAACTGAGCCGGCTCTTCTCATGCAGCGAGACTTGTCAGCCCCGCTCTGTGTTCACCCACTGCTCTACGAAAATATGGTTTGACAGCAACTGCAGAGGTTTTAAACCCGTGTTTGTGACTCTACTTACAAAAGAAAAGGAATATGGATTCTGACTTGAGGCAAGACTCAGCAGAAACATGTTGGTGTTAGGCCACATAAGGAACGGCTGTTTGCGATTTAAAGCTCCAGCAACATTTATATTGCAGATTACCTTGTATTTTCAGTGATGCATAGGGCATGCTTGAATGTATCCTCAGATAATAATGTGTTATGGGCCACTGTGTGCTTTGCACTACAAAGGAATGTCCATATCTGAGTCTAAAATTGTACTGTACTCATGAGGCCGACATTTTAGTGCTTTTATTGGAATCTCAAGGCGCTGAAGGGAAAATCTCAAAGATTATTACTCTATCAAAGCGAATCAAAATGCCCTGTAATCCTGACTCAGTGGTAAAAGGCCAGTGCGGTGTAGAGTGCCCCCCCCTCCCCTTAGCTGCTGAACTCCTGACAGCTCTCCTGTCAGCTGAGGCCGTGACACTGGTCAGCCGCAGAATTTCTGGAGTTCACGTTTTTTTATTTTAGCACATAGAGTAGCAATTAATAGTCACAGTTAGTAAGTGTTTAGTAGCCCGGAATCTTAGAAAAGGATGTATATTCTTATTATGATATAGGATTCCAAAGATAACGTATTTTGTTAACAGAATTAGTTGTGTGGCTTTTTTTATTTGAGATTGAATAGGACAATTCAACCTAGCATGTATTTTCTTTTCTTTTTTACATGTGTTGCCGAATGCATTTTCTCTTTACATTTTACATTATTTTATTCTATCAATCATAATTTGATTTAATCATTTTTCTAAATGTTCCCTTTATTTTAAGTTGTTTGCACTCATATCTTAACAAATTGTAGATATTTTTGTATCAAAATAAAAGTAATATTTCCTTGTGCACTTCTACAACAATCAGTTCAAATTGTATCCGTTGTCACAAGACGACCAAAAACAATGTCAATCCAAAACGTTGTTACATGATTACACTAGAAAATCCATGGAGCCCTGCTGAGAAAACCCTATTTACAATCCACTGCAGACATAATGCTGTCTATTGTGCGCTCTAAAATCCCTATTTTATTTTCCCACACTATTATTTTCAAGTTGTCACTCTCTGAATAGACTTTTGAAGCAACAATGGCCAAATGGGATGAGATTTAGTACACACAAACCATTGCATGTGCTTTGGCCTGCTGAGCTACGGCGACAGCCAGAAGCAACATTTTGTGAAAATCAGCATCTTCCAAACTGCTTTTCCCCCCGCTGTGTGTACATGACGTAAAGGAGATCTTGAAAAGGAAGCCCTGAGCGTCATGGTGACAAAACCAATTAGCGTAAAAGTCACGTACATGCGAGTGCACGGAGATGAATCCCAGCTCACTTTATGCTGTGGAGCTTTCCTTTCTCGCTTGTCTCTACAGTGTAACATCACATAAATAAAAGTAAAACATTCAAAGAGGGCTTTCATTTGAAGTAAAACAATATTATGTTTTTAGAAAGGGAATAAAACGCAGGTCAAGAAGTTATAAGAAGCGGTTTTGAAAGCTTGTATTTTAAATGGTAATTGGAAAAAAAACACAGTAATTTAATGGCTTCAACCAGTACATTTGATTATTTGGACATCATAACCACAAAGGACTCTCTTAAGACTATCTCTGGTTTAACATTTACATAGTGTTTGATTATGGTTAAAATGGCTTAAAGGTCCCATGTCATGGCCATTTCTACTGATCATAATTCCATTGTTGAGGTCTACTAGAATAGATTTATATTGTGCAATGTTCCAAACTCACATTGGTTTCGAATACAGCATCTCTGTATAGTATGCGTATTCACTCTCTGTCCTAAACGGCTTGTTGGAGCTCCTGCCCCCCCCATCCCTGTTAGCCCACTGTGCTCTGATTGGTCAGCTCGCCCACTCTGTTCTGATGGGTCCACCACCGTTGCGGTGGAACATCAGTGATTATGTGTTACAATGGCGTTTGTTAGCAACCAGAAAATGACACCAGTAATGACAAACAGATGAGAATGCTGCGTGGGGTCTGGGTGCCGTGTTGGCGGGACGTTGCGGGGCTCGCTGCTGTGAGGAGGGGACAGTGTGAGCTCTATTACTGGTGTCGTTTCCTGGTTGCAGCCTGGGGTCTGCGAGACAGCGAGACATCGCGAAACTCAGCCTGAACTCAGCCTGAGCACCATGGACGCGGGAAGGGGGGGGTGCTGAGGGAACTGCAGCTGATCGCCGCTGATAGAGTCTATGTGTGTGAGGAGCTCCATTGGGTCGTTGTTACGTCACTTGGTTCCCGGAAGAAAAAAATGGAAAAATAAAAATCTCCAACGAGGCATTCTGGGGCAGCATAGACAGGTATTTTCTGTGTTAGAGTTTTACTCGCTACAGGGTGTACTTTGAGGGTTGTGACTCTGCAGAAAACCTACATAACACACAAGGGGACGGGTAATAACCAGAAAAGCATGACATGGGACCTTTTAACTGTTTGTCCAGCAGTGTTGGATATAGTCCTCCGCTGTCACTGCAGCGGGAAAACACTTTCTCATCTGCCTCATGTATTTTTACTTTATTTTCTTTCTCAGAGAGTAACAGAATGTGTGGTTTACATGTTAACATTTTAAACAAATCTTCTGGGGAGGACCTCCACAGGAGTTCAGTTTACAACCATGTCGCATTTTTCACAACATGTGAGTTTGCAGGTATGTGTGTCAGCCCGGAGGACAGGCGTGTGCAAGTCTCCTTAAAATAGAAGGAGATTATTGGCTTCCTCAATCATTTCCCCCCTCAACAATATAATGGTTCGTGCCACATAGTGTAGCCTGACTGTAAATCCTTTGCCTACAGGTGTTCCTAACAAATAGGGTGTCAAAGGTGGCGCACAATACAGTTTTATTTTTATCTGAAAAAAAGTGTCCTCACGCTTTTCAAAACAAAGTGGGAACACTAATAAGTACAACAATTTTTTTCACATGTAGCCTATCCTCGTCATCCATTTCTCTCTCCTTTTTTCTACTTATTTATTATCTAATCCTGTCTCCTTTCATTTCATTATAACTTTACTCACCTCTACTCATTTTCCTCATCTTCTCTACTTCCTTTTCCACCTTCTTCTTTTTTCTATTCCCATCTACCTCATTTGTTTTCTCCTCTATAATTTCTTATCACCTTGACTCCTTTCTCCCTAAAACATCAATTTATTGTTCTCTTCTCCCCTCATACTTTTTCTAAACCTTTACATTACATTACATGTCACTTGTTAGACTATTTTACCCAAAGCGACTTACATACTCTCAATACTGTGGACAATCCCCACAGGAGCACTTTGGGGTGAAGTTTCTTGCCCAAGGACACAACGACATGCTGACTGCAGTGGGGATTGAACCAGTGCTCCCCCTCTCTTAACCTTCTTACACTTCTCTTTTCCACTTCTCCTTGTTCTTCTCCTCTTTCAACCTTTAGACTTCTTACTATATTCTCCTTTTCCTCATCTTAGCCTCCATCTCTCATCTCCTCTTTCCTTCTCTTCTTCAATCTCAGCTTCTTCTGTTGATCCTCTTTCAAATTCTTCCATTTCCTTTTTTCCCTTTTCTCTTCTTTTACCTCATCCACTCTTTCTCGCCTCCATCTTCCTTCTCTTTCTTCACCTCCTCTCCTCCCTCCTTCCTCCCTAAATCAGTCTTTTGTTTTTCACATTACCTCCTCTCATCTTCTCTCTTCTTACTCTCTCACAGTTAACCTCCTCTCAGTACTTCTCCTTCCCTCTCCTCTCTGCCTTCAGCTTATTAAGATTTCAAAGATACAAATGGCGGCGGGCTGATTGCTTTCAGGGAATCTGCCTTTAATAATTACAGGTGGAGAAGCTCTGGGTGACGTTGGCAGGGCAGAGACTAATGGAAAACTAGATTTTTTCACTGAATTAGAGCAAGGATGGGGGGGATCCACATATTGACAAGCCATCAGCGGGCCGTAGATCAGGAGAAGTGCTTCGGACTTCTCGGAGGAGGCGGCGGCAAACTGGCTCTGATGCTCCGTGGCATCTCGATACGCTTCCTGCTGCCACCGCTGGGCCGCGAAGAAGATCTAACCCTGCTTCATCTGCAGGCCTGTGGAGGGAGGAGGAGGTGGAGGGGAGTTAAAAGGGAGCAGAGTTAACCTTTTTTTCTGATGACTCCCTCCTCCCCCTCCTCCTCCTCCTCCTCCTCCTCCTCTCCTCATGGAGGACTTGAATCAAAATGTAAATGCTGGAGCCTCTGAGGGAAGCAGGGCTCTGGGATTCTGCTCGTATTGATTATATGAAGTGAGTCGGAGTCACACTGCTCAACAACCCAAATGTGTTTTCCCCCGATGCTCTGTGACAGGAATAACCCAGAGTTCAGCTGGCTGCGGGCTCTGTTGCTAATTACATTTCTGATTTCAGCGCGTGCACATTCACTTTGGCATAGAATTCAAGGACTCTTCATGATTTTCTGAATCCCATTTACCTAAAAAAAGAGTCTTGTTTTTATAAACATGACGTTACATTGGTGAAAAAAACAACTAGACAGACATAATGAATGGACTTGTTACCATACAATTAAAGGGACCATTTTATGCACATTTTGAGGTACATATTTATATTTTGTGCCTCTACTGTGACATGTCTCCATGCTCTAATATTCAAAATGCTCTTTATTGTTTTCATACTGCCTGTGCTGCAGCACCTCTTTTCACCCTCTGTCTGAAACCAGAGCCCAGTCTGCTCTGATTGGTTAGCTGGCCGGCTCTGTTGGGATTGGTCACCCGCTTGGAGATGTCCCGTCCCTAAGCTATCATGTACAATGTGTTGGAGATTCAAGTTGTACTTCTGATTTATCCGATTCACAAATAAATAAGTGTTTTATGTGATACATCTTAACAATAAAACACAAGAAGAATTCATCCTTGATCTCATTGGAAAGCACATAAATAAAACAACATTTTTACAGACATTTCACGTCAAATGATAGGGCACATGGTACCTAAATCAAATTAGCACATAAGTTAAATAGTAAAAGTAAATAAGTCAAAAGTTGACTTTTTGTTCCACACAAACTTCAATCCCCTCAGTTGGCAAAAGACGAATATGTGTCCTGACTCCTGTTGTCCTGTACGGTGACCGACAGGTGCCAAACGCTGCAGATAAGAAAATGCTGCAAGAAGCTCAAAACACAACGCAAATGGAGACACACAGCTGGGACCGGAGCGCTTGTTGACGTTCAGGGATTATACATTTGGCCAACTGTCACTGTTTCCTAATTGTCAGTGTTGTGTCAGTATGTTTGAAATGACTACGTTAGCTACGTTAGCTAGCTAGCTTAAAGCAGATCTGCAATAATGTCGGAATGAATCATGTAATCAAATGTTTTATCAAGCCAATAAACAGTTCAGCTTTTAATGTAAATTTCGAGTGACATTGATTGTTGGCCAACTTTATAATCCTCGAATATCAACAAGAACTTCAGCCCCAGTTGTGTGCATCACCTTTTAATGTCCCCGTTTTCGTTGTGCTTTTTGCAGCGTTTCTTTTATGAAGCGTTTTTAATAAATGCTGCGCATGTTTCATCAAGTTGGTGAAGATGTTACATAATTTGCATTTGTTTTGGCAAATGTTTACTTTTTGCGCCGTAACGGTTTGCACCTGCCAGCCACCATAGTCTTGGTCTTTATAAAGTTTAAATCTGAAAAGATGCTATTGATACTTCACGTTGAAAACGACAATCCTGCAACAGCTAGCCAAGGTTTCATTGATTTGCATCATAATATGTATTCAGTAAAACATTTTTACCAAAACATGACATTATTATGATGTGTTGACATTTATTATTTTGTAAATGTTATGTTACTATCATGAAAAAGGTTATTACATGTACCTTGAGTTAAGATACTTTTTTTTCATATTAAGTCTAAAATGAACATTCATGCCCAGATTGTCAGAAACATTTCTAAACTCTTTATTGAAAGTAGGTGTAAAATGACTGAACCCACATTTAAAATAAATATTTTTCTAAGAAGTGAGACTCTGCGTGTCTCTTTAGGTGAGGTAAAAATCTTTCAGCCTGCATTAAACATCAGTGTTTCCGAGCAGCAGGCGGTCTGACCCCCTCCGGAGTTCATATATCTTGAGTCTAAACAATGATGTTAAAGCTCAACTTTAATGCTTTCTTGGGAGGAGTTTGCTTCTGTCCCCCAAACGGAAATTAAATTGTTACGCTTGCTGCTGTACAGTAAACACAACGTGTACAGGACCTACAGTTTGTGTATTTAAATAAGTCCATGTGAGGTAATTTTGTGGTCTAACTGTGTGTGTACAGAGGGGTGGGGGGGTTGTTTCCTGCCAAAGCTCTTCACATTTTTGGGTGGTATGATGTGTTGTGTTGATAGCGCTGTGTGCTGTAGCGAGGCGATGCAGCTGACCGATCCATCCATCATCAGCTTGTAGTCTCTCTGCTGCTCGCTCCTCAAACTTGGTTTTTGTTTGGAAACGATCCATCATATTCCAGAGCATGACACACCGTCCAAGAGACATCCTAACCACAGCTGTGTATGTGTGTGTGTTCTGGTATGCAGTTATATATTTGTGCTGTTCAATTACACAACTTAGTACATCAAATTGTTCTCAAGATATTTTCACACGGCTGATTTCATCAGGGTGAAGTTAAGCTTTAGTTGAAACAATTGTGTCCCTGCAAAAGCTTGACAATTTGTTATTGTTCTAGATTGCTTTGAATAGAGTGGTGCAGAAAAAATGATTTAGCATTTGACCAATTCCGGTTCTCATGTGTTGGTTAACACAAGCTGAAAAGAGTTTAACATTTTGTTAGTGTCTTACGACCTAAAATACGTCAGTAAATACCCCACTCAATGTTCGAGCTTCTATGTGTCATATAAAACAGCGGTTGCTAACAAGTTTCTAATAGAGACTACTTAATGTCACCATGCCAAACATTAGTAGCATTTAGCTTAGTGGCAGTAATGTGTGGCCTTGCGACCGTGATGTAGTTTGTTTACAGGCTAACATTAGCTTTTTCTGGATCTTGTAAACACCAAACTATCTTTCAGGACTTTTAGGGTCAGGTAAGTCTACCAAGTTTTCATTCAGCCAACATTAGCAATTTAACTGCGATGGTATCATGTAACATTCTTAAAAAACACATTTAAACAAATTCAAGGACAAAAATGTGGGGGATTTTGGTAATTAATTCCTTATTCCCGGCATTGTGATGCCTCTGTTTATGTGTCAGGACAACACTGAGCTGATATTAAAGTTGTTCTTGTATTTAATGATAAATTAAGCAATACAAAACATTTTTGAATGATCTGGACATGAACTGGAAAATACTGCCTCAAATTCTGCCTGCTTTTTTGAATGTCAATACATTTAAAGTAAATAAAGTAGTATTTTTTTGTAGTTTCACATTCAACAGAAGCTAAGAAAATAACTTCATTTTGAACTCCACAATGTATATTTACTTTTACAGAAATGGAGCATAAATCAGACCCCGCTATTCATTTTTTTACCCCAAAAAAAGCCAGACTTCTTTATATAGGCCTCTCTCTACAGATCGCTCTCCCCTCTAAAACGCTGGCCTGCTTCCCGTACATCTGCGCACTCAAAGCTACAAATGACGTGATTATGATATATCATGTAACAGAGAAAGTCTCTTTGTTTCTGCCTAAAAAAGAAAGAAATCAATACCGGGGCGGTGCGGAGCCTTGAGGGGTGACCAGGTAAGGGTTAGGCCCGGCCGGGTGTTTGGCGGGCTCAGAAATGCTGATTCTACATTTCTCCTGACAGTGATGCATGCCTCGGCCTCGCTGTCCGGTTAGCCCGGTACCTGAGGGTCCGGCCGAGGAAGATCAGCTGCAGACCAGGACGAGGTTAAGAATGGAGGAGGAGCAGAGGGGGAGGCCAGTAACCAAAGATTATTTTTAGAGCCAGAAAAGTCTGGGAGGGAGGAAAGATGGAGCAGACGGGGAGGCTGTTTTTATGAGGGTGTGAGACAAGGGAGTTGAACATAGAAAGAAGAAGCTGAGATAGTTCAAGGAAAGAAAGAAGGTAAGATATGATAGAGTTTTGAAAAGTCAAGATTTTAATTGAGGGTTTAGGTTTTATTTAGGTCGGTGAGCTGGCCAAACATAATTATTTATTAACACTTTAACCCGGGCTGTTTTTGCTCGCTTTTAACTCCAAAAATATTCGGTACGCTAATTTCACAAGTCAAGGACATGATATAATGCAAAACAAAAATTAAGGAACATACTTGAAATATCTACATGATTGCATTGTCATTGTAAGCATTTCAGCAGGGTGATTTTAGAATTCAACAAAATATCTGTACTGTAAATGATATGCTTAAAAAGGTTTTCACTCGTGTCTCTACTGTGACATGTCTCCATGCTTTAATGTTCAAAAAGCTCTTTATTGTTTGTTCTCATACTGCCTGTGCTGCAGCACCTCTTTTCACCCTCTGTCTGAAACCAGAGCCCAGTCTGCTCTGATTGGTTAGCTGGCTGGCTCTGTTCTGGTGGTTCAACAGGTACTGTAAGAGATGTACCGCCCCTTATCACGTACAATGTGTTGGAGTACTAGCAAATGGTGTTACATATTGATGTCAATATGTTACAGAAGTAAACAAAGGTGTCCAATCGAGGCATTTCTGGCAGGGGGGGAGTGTATGGGAGATTTGGGGAACCTTTGCAGACCATTTACATGCACAAAAACCCATATAACACACCACAGGAAAGGGAAACCCTTTAATAGGGCCTCTTTCTGGTTTGCTTTCTGGGAAAATCCACAACATAATGCTTTGCTGTAGCACCTATGAGCAGCTCCTGTTGGCAATATAAACAGTTTTTCGTTCATTGATGGTTTTCATTTTAAAAGATGCAGATTAGATTCTAGAGTTTGAGACAACTGCACCTCTCAGTAAGAGTTATTTATTGAATTCCCACTTCATCCCTGTTTTCAGACACACACACCCTTCCCTCCCTGTTTCTGATGTTGACCTTTGACCTATGACCTCTCAGCGAAGCGCGTCGAGGGTCATCATTAGACTGGTCTGGAGCCTGTGGGAGACATCAAGCACACACTGCTTTGACTGTGTATACAGACATATTTGATGGTTGGATACTTCTGGGTTCTACTGAGGGTCGATGTATTGAATTACCATTACTGTCTCTTCTGTAATTCACGACCTGGTTTGTGGACTTTGAAAGTTTGTTTTGAAGTGAGTTATTGTTTACTAGTAAAGATTATTTGACTTGAAGATTGTCATTTGTATTCTAACTTAACGACTTGGCAACACCAAAAGTGCAACTGAGCAGCAGAGTAGGATCCAATTAGGCACTGTATAATATTGAGTGTATCTGACATGCCAGTCATTTGTTACAAATCAGCCCAAGAAAAGATTAATATGATGGATATTCTACCTCTGTTTTTGAAATTTGGTCAGGTTTTGGGATAAAAGGTTAATTACTTTTTTTTAATTGGACATAGATAAATAAAACCAACAGTATAGAGTGGTACATTGTTGACATATTTTAGGCCAGACCTGTAAGTTAGCATCACAAGGGCTCCCTCGACAAAAAGCAATGGGATTTCCTCATTGGATTTTCGTATATTGCATGAAATTAGCTTTGTGACCAGGCCCGTCCCTCCCTACATGCAGAACACGCAGACTGCGTGGGGCCTCACCTTGCGCAGGGGGCCTCGTCTTATGCGCTCGTCGTCTTATGTGCTCGTCGTCTTATGTGCTCGTCATCTTATGTGCAAATGCGGCGCAATCCGCGCCGTGAGGACCGCCGCCCGGGGCAGTTATTTCCAGCATTCTTTATTTACCATTTATTACAAATATTTTATGCCTTTTATATGCCCTCTGGATTCACATCTAATAGAGTGGCGAAGTCCCTCCCCTTCCGGGGGACCTCCATGGGACCTTATTTCGAAAAAATTATGTATTGAAGTCAATGGAGAGAGAAAGATTATCTTTCGATCCCGTTTGAATTGTGCCACGAATTACACATATGATGTTTGTCAATTTAAAAGAAAATTTTTCAAGTCAAAAAAATTAAATGTATCGTAAAACTGTGAAGTAACACATTTGTTTGTGTGAAACGCTTAATGAACTACATCTCTGGTCTCGCAGACTCTCACAACAACACACGTCACCAAGATGGCCGTCACTACTGTCTTGTCAACAAAACGATTGACTACCCTCACTATCACCACAAGGAAACACGTCCAGAAGAATGTCATGCAAAGCTGCCTGCCTGCCTGCCTTTGATTCTCTCTGAACTGCCTGGTCTTTTTAATGTTTAATGTCAACCATTTGTGCAGATAGCATGAAGTAGAAAAGATCGGCGATCGCCGATGCTAGCGTTAGCATTTCTCCCCCGGGCTTAAATTGTGTATTATAGAATGATCACACCGGTGACAGTACTCTTCAAAGGGTTCACGAAATATGACTACTACTCTTACTGTTTAACATTTTAGGTTACTTAATGTTACTTCATATTAAGGCTAATAAAAATGACAAGGCTGTAATGCTAACTAACGTGCTAGCTACTTGCTAGGTAGCTAACTTGATCCAGCCACTCCTGGTCCTTTCATTAGACGGGAAGCGAAAGAACGAGCAAGACCCATTGCTGGTATGATAACAACCTGGTACTAAGCACACAGGCATCTTGTTAAAGTTATCTTATCTTAGCCAGCGCCATATACAGTAGCGATTCATTTCAGACAGTTTGAAACGCGAGGGCCGTGATTGGTACGTGATCTGCCCTCGCTCAAGGGAAAACCTCCAGCTTGACTTGAGACCGCCCCCGTGATAGATAAGTGTAATTATAATGAAGCCAGCTGCAATGGATCATTGATCCACTAGGGGGTGCAGTGGGGTTCCACACTGGAGCTCATGTGAAATAAAGTCAGATACAGTACGCTGGATGTACAGCGGAACTTTGTTAAGATCCATATGTCACGGATATCATACTCTGTGCTAGATAAGAGACATTTAATCATTTACAAAACATCACCATGTTGTTATTTAACAAAATAATTTTGTTATTCTAAAAAAACGAACGGGAGGAAATGCAGCCCGGCTCTCGATTTTTAATCCTAATTTAATCATCATCTTCACCACGATCATTTATATTTATGTTCGCCGAATTGACATGAAATCACTGACACATATATACTGTATTTAACTTCATTAAAACGTTAAACTCAGTAATTCACCAAAAATATGTATATTTTAATGGTTTTTCGTCGGTCGATCTGGATCCCAAAGCGTAGC